>NC_056667.1:186562343-186862343 GCF_018350195.1 Panthera tigris
TATTTTAGGGACAATAGAAGACTAGTTTTTCTTTTTAAAGGGCTGTATGCTTCATTTGGCTGAGTTAACATGATTCATTGTTGTCAATGATGTATTCTTGTTGGAACTGAATATAACTGATCTAACTCAAATATTCGTCACTACCACTGAGACAACAATGAATTATGAATTAACTGTATATTTTTGTTGAATATAAAATGATGTTACCTTCCACATAAGTGTGTTGGGGAGGAGGAGAGTAAAATAAGGGTAACAGGAGTCAGATTTGACCATTAGCTATTTGTTGTTGTTGTTGTTTATAGAAGAGTTTATTAAACAGCAGGAGCTTAAGTCTCATTTATCTTCTAAAAAGAAATACACCTGAATTATTTGTCACATTTCTTACTGACAGTGTATTAATGAAAATCATAGACAAAATAGATTAATTTTATATCACTGTCTTCATAATTGATAGAATGATTAGATAAAAACAATAATGAATACATTGATGTAATTGATAAACCTCACAAAATTCCGTATCATACATTATTTTCAATTTCCGATGGAATGCTTTTTAAGATAAACCATATGCTGGGTAATAAAATATGGTTCAGTAAATTTCAAAAGCTTGAAATCTCACAGGGCATATATTATAATGTCAACAGAAATATATTACAAGCTAATAGTAAATTGGTTTTAAGAATACAAATATTTGGAAATAAAGCAACATAGTTCTTTTTTTTTATTTAATTTTTTATTTTTTAAAATTCACATCCAAATTAGTTAGCATATAGTGCAACAATGATTTCAGGAGTAGATTCCTTAATGTCCCTTACCCATTTAGCTCATCCCCCCCCAACCTCTCTAGTAACCCTCAGTTTGTTCTCCATATTTTTAGTCTCTACTGTTTTGTCACCCTCCCTGTTTTTATGTTATTTTTGTTTCCCTTCCCTTAGGTTCATCTGTTTTGTCTCTTAAAGTCCTCATATGTGTGAAGTCATATGATTTTTGTCTTTCTCTAATACTTAGCATAATACCCTCCAGTTCCATCCATGTAATTGCAAATGGCAAGATTTCATTCTTTTTGATGGCTGAGTAATACTCCCATTGTATATGTATACCACATCTTTGTCCATTCATCCATCGATGGACATTTGGGCTCTTTCCATACTTTGGCTATTGTTGATAGTGCTGCTATAAACATGGGGGTGCATGTGTCCCTTCGAAACACCACACCTGTATCCCATGGATAAATGCCTAGTAGTGCAATTGCTGAGTCGTAGGGTAGTTCTATTTTTAATTTTTTGAGGAACCTCCATACTGTTTTCCAGAATGGCTGCACCAGCTTGCATTCCCAGACCATTAGCTATTTTTTAATGACATTTGTACTAGATGGACAAATCAGTGTTGTGAGATTCCTGACCTGAGAGGTACTCTTAATTCCTTTTCTAAGGTCTCCTATTCCATATAGTAAAAGGCATCTGTGTCCAGATTTAAGCAACAGAGGTTATGTTCAGGCTTCAACATCTTTCCTGTGGTTGAGATGTGGTACCAAACCTCTTAGCTATTTTTCCTTCAAACCCTACAATCTTCTCTTAGTCCAGACATTACTGACCTAGTATTTGGAGAAACTAGTTGTTTTAATATGAATTTATCTAACTTTGCACCCTCATGCCCAGTAACAGGAAAATTTATTTTGTTGGTGTATGCTTTGAAAACAGTCCAGAACCTCTTTCCTAAATATATGGCTTTTGAAGAATCAATTTGCCCTCATAACTTTTCTTTTTTTTTTTTCCTTCTAGAGTAAAGCTTAAACATTTTGAGAAATTTCAGGATACAGCAGAAGCATTAGCAGGTAAAGTGAAAGACTAGCTTTTTTTGGTTTTATTTATAATCTTGTCAATGTATTATTCTTATCAAAAGATTATGTGCTTCAGTTGCCTGAGTTAACCTTATTCAATGTTGTCAATGATGCATTCTTTTTGGAACTGAATTTAAGTGATCTAACTCTAATTCGTCACTACCACTGAGACAACATTGAGTTAGCTTTTTTCACCATAGGGCTTGTTCCCCCCCATGTGATGAGTGTGAGAAGTGGTTAAGTTGATCTCCCTGTGGAAACCAACAGCATAATGCTGAAGCACAATTCAGTAAAAGCTGTTCTACAAGGGACCAAGGTAATGTAGTCAAGTGCACAGCCCTCTGATGATTTTAATTCAAGGGTAAAGTTGAGAATAGCCAGGATTCACAGTTGAAATAATAATAAAGCAGCTTTTGGGGATTTTTTTTAGTATGAAACCTACACAGAGCCTTAAGAGTTAATCTGAAGGGAACATGAAGAATGGATGGCTCATATCCTTCAACCAGTCCTCATAATGGGAGAACAGACATAAAGTAATAAGGTGTATCATCTAGGTTTGGCTTTAATAAGCAGTTGGTCTTAACAAGCTTGTTCCCCCCTGCCCATAGTGTTAGGGAAAATAAGAAGACTGGATATAAAATTCTAATCATGGATTTTTCAGTTGCTTAAGTTCTATATATTAAGTCAGCCAACTGCTTGTTGGTATAACCTGAAAATGTAGACTATAAAGAATATGGCTTATAATTAGGCAAGAATATCATAGACCCAAATAATATTGTTCATCAGCCACAAAAGAGGAGTATAATTCTCTTGTTAAAATTAGGAATCTAACTAAACATGCTAGAATATTAATAGACCGCCCCAACATTGGCAGAGGGGTAGCTGAAGAAAGACCCAATAAGACCAATTTTTTAATTTTTAAAAAGAGTTCTAGGGCTGCTGCATCAGTAAGTCAGTAATTAAAGCCTCATAGAGCTATTAAAGCACAACAATGATAATTTTTTTAATTTTAGTTTTTGTTCTTATTTTTTTTAGTAATCTCTATACCCAACTTGGGGTTTGAAGTCATGGCCCCAAGATCACAAGTTGCATGTTCTTTCAACTGAGCCAGCCAGGTGCCTCCCTGCCTAGAGAATTTTTTAAAAGATCAGTTTATCACAGCTTTAAAATTATATGGGTAGAGTTTTGCTAAAACTCTATAGAAAAAGATTGTGTTCATTATTTTCCAACTCAGGTAGGGTGTGCAATATTCACATAGACTGATTTGAACAGCTCCTGCTGAAGCTATAAAGTGCAGTGGCCCTGATCCCAAGTGACTTCTTTTGAATTCCCTTTTGCATATTACTTCTTTAATCTTTTTTGGGCTATTTCTGACCAGTCCATATTAAATGGTCTACTTCTACCCAGACATGAAGCAGATTTTTACTATTTTAATTTTTCTTTATGTTTATCTTTGAGATCGAGAGAAATAGCATGAGTCGGGGAGGGGCAGAGAGAGAGGGAGACACAGAATCTGAAGCAGGCTCCAGGCTTTGAGCTGTCAGCACAGAGCCCGACATGGGGCTTGAACCCACGAGCTGTGAGATCATGACCTGAGCCAAAGGCAGACACTCAACCAGCTGAGCCACCCAGGTGCCCCCAGATTTTTACTATTAATAGCTAATATGTTGATCATGTAGTGTGTGTCAGATTTTGTACTCATCATTTCAAAATTGTTGTTTAATCCTTGAAACAGTCCTGTGGGATACATATTAATAACTATTTTACAGAAAAACTGAGGCTTAAGAGGTATCTCATTTCCCTACTGAGCTTTTGGTATACCTTAAAATACTGTAAAATAAATGGCTAAAATGCCATACTAGCTAAGAATTTAAAGTCAGCCCCCCTCCCCCATCTTCCTTCCAGGAAGGCAGAGACTATATTGTTCTTCGCTGTGAAATTGCTAGATTCTAGCATATAAATATTTTGGATAAAGGGATGAAAGTAGTGAGCTCTGTCAGGAATCTGCCTTTTCTCATCTATTTTTACCAGAAACTCAACATCACCTTATTAAGAGAGTAGTCTTTCCTGGAAATTAACTTCCCACTCCCTGTAAAAAGCAATTATAGTATGACAAAACCAAAACTGAGTGGTTATAGATATGGTAGTGTACATTTAAAACTCCGTAGCCCAAGAAACAGTCTGATCTGTTGTGATGTCAAGAATTTATATGAGGTGGGGGTGGGGAGCTGGCTGGCTCAGCTGGTAGAGCATGAGACTCTTGATCTCAGGGTCATGAGTTCAAGCCTCGCATTGGATGTGGAGCCTACTTAAAGTCTTTAGGGTGCTTGGCTGGCTCAGTTGGAGGGGCAGTGTGACTCTTGATCTCAGGGTCATGAGTTCAAGCCCCACACTGGGTGTAGAGATTACTTAAATAAGTAAATAAACTTTTTTTTTTAAATAAAAGATTGAATTAAAAAAAAAGAATTTATATTGGTCCTAGAAATTCAAATATGCTGTTGGTATGGAGAGCTTTATCTTTACTCTCGGTCTGATTTTCAAGTTGCAAGTCTTCCAAATGCCACAGAAAAATTTGGCACCAGCCTACATTTGGATGAAGTGGGAAAATTACTGGGAAGTGGCCAGTGAAGTAGAATAAAGACTCTGTGTCCTCTATTTTTTTTTTTTAATTTTTTTTTTAATGTTTATTTATTTTTGAGACAGAGGGAGACAGTGCGAGTGGGAGAGGGGCAGAGAGAGAGGGAGACACAGAATCTGAAACAGGCTCCAGGCTCTTGAGCTGTCAGCACAGAGCCCGACGCAGGGCTCGAACCCACGAACCATGAGATCATGACATGAGCTGAAGTCGGACACTTAACCGACTGAGCCACCCAGGTGCCCCAAGACTCAGTGTCCTCTTAACTTCATCACCATCTCTGTTTCCCATGTTTTATTTATTTATTTTTTAAGTCTATTTATTTATTTTGAGAGGGAGAGAGAGCAGGGATTCCATGAAGTCTCTGCAATGTCAGGCAGGAACCTGACTCGGGGCTCAATCCCACGAACTGTCAGATCATGACCTGAGCTGAAATCAAGAGTTGGATGCTTAACCAGCTGAGCCACCCACGTGCCCCTGTTTGCCATCTTTTAAAAATACATATTACAGGGGCAGCCCAGATCGAGCTCTCCATCAGGGTTCTCACTGATAGTACACAGCGTGCTTGGGATTCTCTCTCCCTCTCTCCTCCTCCCTACACTCTCTCCCTTGGTCTCAAAAATAAACTTAACAAAAAAATACATATTATGAAGAGTAATTAACAGGTTTTCTCATAATAAAGGGAAGATCAATCTAAGCATTAGATCTAGAGTAGAAATTTTTGCTTATAAGAAAAGAATTTTTAAAGGAAAACTCCAGGTTAAAATGTAAAAGATGGGGTGCCTGGGCGGCTCAGTAGGTTGAACATGTGACTTCAGCTCAGGTCATGATCTCACCGTTTGTGAGTTCAAGCCCTGCATTGGGCTCCCTGCTGTCAGCTGGGAGCCCGCTTCAGATCTTCTGTCCCCTTCTCTCTCTCTCTCTCTCTCAAGAATAAAAATAAATATTTTTTTTAAATGTAAAAATGATGGTATGCAAGATTGAGAACAGAAGCTGGAAGTTGAAATTTTTTAATTATAAAAGGAAGTAAGATAACTCCTATTAGAAAGGCAGATCATAAGGAGTCAGTATTGTACAGTATGGTTGGAACCTAACAAAAATAGCTTGAGTCTCAACTTCTTAGAGTGTCTCAACCTCTGTAAGAGCTTTATGGTAGCCAGATGATTTTTGTCCTCACCTTTCATTTTCCCAGACAACAGGTGAAATGGACTTGTAATTCAAATGGATGGAGATGTGGTCATGAAAGAGCAGGTACCTGGCTGATAAAGCATAAATTGCCTGGCCTTAGAAATTGTGACAGAATTCCTTCCTGCCAGGAGTACTTTAAATTCAGCCAGAACCAGCACAGATAACAGGAGGTGTCAGTCCATGTGGGTCCAGAAGATCTAAGTGTAAGCCTAAAGAATAGTGAGACTTAATAAATTAGCAGATTTAGAACCTTCCACAAATGAAAGCAGTCTCAGATTGAAGAGGCTGTCTTTAGTGGGGAATTCCCCATCACTGGAGGTTTACAAGCAGAGGCCTGATGACATATCTGAATCAGGATTAGCAAAAGCCCTCCACTCAGACATCCTTACCCCGCAGCAGGACCTTCCAAATGAATATACTCCTTTTACAGGCCAGTTTGTTTATAATGATATAGGAGAGGGAATTTACTTTTGATTCCAGAATAGATTGTTTCTAACGTTTTATGATTTTAGCTCTGAGTTCAAGAGTAGATTTCCTATTACATAGGGAAAGGAATGTTGGTTCTGCTTTAATTCCCAATTCTAGAGCTGAAATGGGGGTGGGAAGATCAGATGAAATTCAAATGTGTAACTCCTTCAGTGTTTTTTACATTTATCATTTCATTTTAGAAGTAATGTTAAATTCACCCTTTTTGAAAGGTAAAAGGAAATGTTTATTTTGCTTTATCTTTTAAGTTTAAATGAGAGCTTAAGTTCTTAAAATTAGAAACTTGAGAATTCTTTGGTTTTTCTTTTTCCTCAAAAGCATTTACAGCTCTGATGGAGGGCAAAATCAATAAGCAGCTGAAGAAAGTTCTGAAGAAAATAGTAAAAGAAGCTCATGAACCCTTGGCCGTAGCTGATGCTAAACTAGGAGGGGTCATAAAGGTAATTTTTTTTTCATGCCTGCTAATCAGAGTTCACCATACAGCTTAGCAACTACAAAGACTTGGCTTTGCATTGAGTTGTTTAAGTTCTCATACTTGATCTTTTCTCCTTTACCTATAGAATAATTGATTTCCAAGATATACTAAGCATATAAAAGTAATGCCTGGTCATTGTAGAAAATATTGATACCCCTAAAATGATTAAAAAAAAAAAATAGCTTTAATCTTGCTGCCCAGAGATAATCTGTTAACACTGTATCCTGCCATGTCTTTGTTCAGCCACATTTCTTTTTCTTTCAACAGAAATGGAAACATGACATTTCTTTTGAGTGTGTGTGTTTATTAGAAAACTTTAGCAGGGGGTAGAGTTTCTAGAGATTGGTAGAAATAGTGGAAAAATGGGCTCCCAAGAACGAAAAGAAGAGTTTGAGAGCCGGTTGCGATAGTTTGATCTTCAGTGGTTATTGTAGATCTTACAGTGACAGATTAATTATTGTGTTTGTGAATATACCTCTGTTTTTTGGGTTTTTTTTTTTTAAGTTTATTTAAGTAATCTCTACTTTCAACATGGAACTTGAACTCACGACCCTGAGATCAAGACCCTCTGTGCTCCTTCCAACTGAGCCAGCCAGGTGTTCCATACCTCTAATTCTTAAAGTAAGGTTTATATTATGTTGTAGGGTTTTGTGTTTTTTTGTTTTTTTACTGTTTTATTTATTTTTGAGAGAGTGCACGTGTGCGAGTTGGGGAGGGGCAAAGAGAGAGGGACAGAAGATCCTAAGTGGACTCTGCGCTTACAGCAGCAAGCCCGATACGGGGCTCGAACCCATGAACCATGAGATCATGACCTGAGCCAGAAGTCAGATGCTGACTGAGTCACCCAGGCACCCCGTGTTAAATAGGTCTTTTTAGGTAAGAAAATGCTAAGTAGATTTGAGGGGGTTTTTTGGCCAGGATTGTGAATTTAAGAAGTTCAATTAAATGAATTTCTAACACTGTCTGGTAAGTAATGAAGTTTTCTGTGATGATGTCAATCTCTATCTTCATTCTTTGGTGTGCCCACAAGTGTTTGTAGTTTTCTGTTGAAAACATTAGATTTTAGCATAGTACAGAAGAAATTGTTGAATGGTGGGATTATGGGCATTTTTATTTTTTTCTTTTCAGTTTCTCTGTTTTAAAAACTTACACTGAAGATCACTCATACATACCAAATATTTGTTTCTTAAACATGATGTAATACATCTAATTTTGCATGCATGTCATTATTTGCATTGGATAAACTAGCACAATACAATGAATTATTGAATTGAATACCAAATACAATGCAAAGTGAAAAGAAATGAATGGGTGCAGAACAAAATTTATTAATGTGTGGAGGGTGTGTGTGTAAAAATATTGTATAGTAAACCCTTGAACAACTTATGTGTTGGGGTGCCACCCCTTCCCCCCCCCACACACGCACACACAGTCAGAAATCTGTGTATAACTTTTGACTCCGCCAAAATTTTACTACTAAAAGCCTACTGTTGATCAGAAGTCTTACCAATGACATACATAGTTTATTAACCCATATTCTGTATGTCAACACGTATTAGATACTGTATTCTTACAATAAAGTAAGCTAGAGGAAAGAATGTTACTAAGAAAATCGGGAGCGCCTGGCTGGCTCAGTAGGTGGAGCATGCAACTCTTGATCTTGGGATTGTGAGTTTGAGACCCATGTTGGGTATAGAGATTACTTAAATAAAATATTTTTTACAAAGAGCAGAATCATAAGGAAGAGAAAGTACATTTATAGTACTGGACCATGTCAAAAAAGTCTGGGGGCCCTAGGTGACTTAGTTGGTTAAGCATCCAACTTCGGCTCAGGTCATGATCTCTCGGTCTGTGAGTTTGAGCCCAGCCTGATGAGTTCCAGCCCTCTGTTGGTCCTTGTGCTGACAGCTAGAGCCTGGAGCCTACTTCAAATTCTGTGTCTCCCTCTCTCTCTACCCTTCCCCTGCTCACATACTCTCTTTTTCAAAAATAAATATTAAAAAAAATTCTTTAAATCTGCATTTAGTGTTCTCCCCACACACTAGAAACTGCTTTTTAAGAAACTGAGAAATATATATTTAAATCTGTTCTATTTTAATAATTAAATGGTTTTAGGAAAAGTTCTATTTCATTGATACAGATAGATATTCTTATTCTTACAGGAAAAGCTGAATCTCAGTTGTATCCATAGTCCTGTTGTTAATGAACTTATGAGAGGAATTCGTTCCCAGATGGATGGATTAATCCCTGGAGTAGAACCACGTGAAATGGCAGCTATGTGTCTTGGATTGGCACACAGGTGAGATTTACTGGAAAACAAAGTCCGCTTATTTCTGTTTAATAAGCAATTATGTTGCACTGGTTTAACCATATTGTAAATACTAATTTAATTCTCATAATAATTTTATGAGGAAGGTAGTAGTAGTAGTATCCTCGTTTTATAGATGAATCTGATGCCCAAAGTCAGTTATCTGGTAAGTGACAAAGCCAGGGCTGGAAACCAGGCAGTCCTCATCATAAGCATTCTCTGTCTTATGAGCATTGGGTCCCACAATACTTGGGCTTTCTCTTTTTTCTTTTCTCTGATATCTGCTGAATCATTTGCTATCCCTCCGTCTTCATCTTCCTGAACTTTCTTACCTGCTATGGTCTGCTGTGTATCTATGTTGCTTATTTTACTGATTTTCATTGAATTTTTATAATAAGGCAAAGAGAAGCACATTGTTCTATCATGTTTAACCAGAGGTCCATTAGAACAGGCATTTCTGCTTTACTGTGGTATGTTTTCCCGAAAACCTCGGCATATTGTGAAATTGTACTAAACTATCAGGATTTTTCGGTGAAGAATAGATAGGATTAAAGATAGACTACTCAAAATCTATGCAACTTTATAACCAGAGCACTATCAAAAATAGCCCTGTAATCCTGGCTGGCTCAGTTGGTTAAGTGTCCTTTTGGCTCAGGTCACGATCTCACAGTTTTATGAGTTCAAGCCCAGCGTCGGGCTCTGGGCTGATGGCTTGGAGCCTGGAGCCTGCTTCGGATTCTGTGTCTGTCTGTCTCCTCTCTCTGCCCCTCCCCCATTAGTGCTGTCTCAAAATAAACTTTAAAAAAAAGCTCTATATGTTAATACAGTTAAAAAGACATGTTAAATTTATATAAAAGGAATAATACTATAAACGGAGATCTGTACCTTTGAACAAAACATAGCATAAATCAATGAAAGGGTTAAAGCTACTGAGTTACAGAGATGAACATAAAAGTCAAGAAGAACTTTGTAACAAGCATTTTTTTTTGAGAGTGAGGTTGTGGGGAGGGGTAGAGGGAGAAAGAATCTGGAGCCAGCTTCACTTACTGTGGCGTGCGAGTGGCTGTATCTCAGGACTTACTGTGATATCGCTACCTGAGCTGAAGTCAGGAATCAAGATGCTCAACTGACTGAGCCACCAAGGCACCCCTATGTAATAAGCATTTTTAAAAGAACATTACTAGCTAAACTGAGTCAAGATACAAGCTTTTGATTAGTTGGCATTGTATAACAGTAGTGGTTCTCAATCAGGGGCAATTAAATATCCCGTAGAGGAAATTTGGTAGTGTCTAGAGATATTTTTGGTTGTGACATACGGGTTCAGGTCTAACATAATGGGTAGAGGCCAGGGATATTGCTAAACATCCACTCTACACAGAATAGGCCCCTACAGCAAAGAATTATCTGGCCCGCATTGTTAACAGTGCCAGGATTAAGAAACCCTTATGGCAATCCTATCAAAATAACACCAGCATTCTTCACAGAGCTAGAACAAACAATCCTGAAATTTGTATGGAACCAGAAAAGACCCCGAATAGCCAAAGCAGTCTTGAAAAAGAAAACCAAAGCTGGAGGCATCACAATCCCATACTTCAAACTGTATTACAAAGCTGTAATCATCAAGACAGTATGGTACTGACACAAAAACAGACACTCAGATCAATGGAACAGAATAGAGAGCCCAGAAATGGACACACAAACGTATGGCCAGCTAATCTTTGACAAAGCACGAAACAATATCTAATGGAATAAAGACAGTTTCTTCAGCAAGTGGTGCTGGGAAAACTGGACAGCGACATGCAGAAAAATGAACCTGGACCACTTTCCTACACCATACACAAAAATAAACTCAAAATGGATGAAAGACCTAAATGTAAGACAGGAAGCCATCAAAATCCTCAAAGAGAAAGCAGGCAAAAACCTCTTCGGTCTTGGTCACAGCAACTTCATGCTGAACACGTCTCTGGAGGCAAGGGAAACAAAAGCAAAAATGAACTATTGGGACCTCATCAAAATAAAAAGCTTCTGCACAGCGGAGTAAACCGCAAAACTAAAAGGCACCCGACAGAATGGGAGAAGATACTTGTAACGATATATCAGATAAAGGGTTAGTATCCAAAATCTATAAAGAATATATCAAACTCAACACCCAAAAAGCAAATAATCCAGTGAAGAAATGGGCAAGAGACATGAATAGACACTTCTCCAAAGAAGACATCCAGATGGCCAACCAACACGTGAAAACATGCTCAACATCACTCATCATCAGGGAAGTACAAATCAAAACCACAATGAAATACCACCTGACACCTGTCAGAATAGCTAACAATAACAACTCAGGCAACAACAGATGTTGGTGAGGATGTGGAAAAAGAAGAACCCTTGTATACTGCTGGTGGGAATGCAAACCGGTACAGCCACTCTGGAAAGTAGTATGAAGATTTTTTTAAAAATTGAAAATAGAACTACCCTATGACCCAGCAATTGTGCTACTAGGTATTTATCCGGGGGATACAGGTGTGCTATTTTGAAGGGACATGTGCACCCCAATGTTTATAGTAGCTCTATCCACAATAGCCAAAGTATGGAAAGAGCCCAGATGTCCATTGATGGATGTGTGTGTGTGTGTGTGTGTGTGTGTGTGTACACACACAATGGAATTTTACTCCGCAATCAAAAAGAATGAGATCTTGTCATTTGCAACTATGGATGAAACTAGAGGGTATTAAGCTAAATGAAATTAGAGAAAGACAAACATATGACTTCACTCTTATGAGGACTTCAAGATACAAAACATGAACATAAGGGAGGGAAAGCAAAAATAATATAAAAACAGGGAGGGAGACAAAACATAAGAATAAATAAATATAAGTAAAATTAAAAAAAATCCTTATGTACAATTCTGTTCCTCCATGGCTTTCTGTTTTCAGGTGTTAACAGTGCTGTACTTTTACTTACCTACTGGTATAAAGCATTGGTACCTTGTAAAAATCATGTATGAGCCAATATGACTTGCATTGCACAGCATCATCCTTTTTGTCTGTCATAAATTAATTCATGTTTCTGAAATATAGGTTATAGGACAGATGTATTTTCTTTTTAAATGTGTATTTCCACGTTGCTCTTGAGTAGCTCAGTTAAGTGAGTCTGTTAAGTGACTTCGGCTCAGGTCATGATCTCACGCACTGTTGGCGCATGCTCTTTCTCTCTCTGTCTCTCTCTGTCTCTCTCTCAAAAATAAATAAACATTAAAAAATTTAAATGTGTATTTCCTGGTTTTGCATAATTATATTTTGTTTGTTTTATTTGTTTTGAGAGATCATGAGTGGGGCAGGGGTAGAGAGAGAATCCCAAACAGGCTCTGCACTGACCTGGGGCTCGAACCCAGGAACCATGAGATCACAATCTGAGCCGAAACCAAGAGTTGGATGCTTAAACTGACTGAGACACCCAGGCGCCCCTGATTTTGCATATTGTATTCTTGTTCAACTGATTTTCTCATGCTGGGAAAATTAAAATAATGCAGCTCCAAGAAGAGGGGATTGGTTTTAAACAATTTTTTAAGCTGTTAGTTCTTTTCATAGATGCTGTCAGTAATTTCTTATTTTTCCCTTTTATCCCCAGCTTGTCCCGATATAGATTGAAATTCAGTGCTGATAAAGTGGATACCATGATTGTTCAGGCAATTTGTAAGTATAATCCATGGGAGGCCTAATCCTCATGACTTTTTCCTCCTGTTAAAACTGTATTTTTTGGGGCGCCTGGGTGGCGCAGTCGGTTAAGCGTCCGACTTCAGCCAGGTCACGATCTCGCGGTCCGTGAGTTCGAGCCCCGCGTCAGGCTCTGGGCTGATGGCTCGGAGCCTGGAGCCTGTTTCCGATTCTGTGTCTCCCTCTCTCTCTGCCCCTCCCCCGTTCATGCTCTGTCTCTCTGTCCCAAAAATAAATAAAAACGTTGGAAAAAAAAAAAATTAAAAAAAAAAAAAACCAAAAAACAAAACTGTATTTTTTGTAATGTTAGCACTTGAGGAAGGGAAAGGAGTTCAGTTAGAATTTTTAGTAATGAAGTAGAGAAACTAGAAAATGCAGAATTGAGAAGGAAAACCACCCATAATTTAACTAGGTAGAAATAACGTGAATTAACACTAGTGATGTTAACAGATGTGTGTTTTTCCATGAAGTAAATGACTAAGTAGAATCTATTGCATTGTGCTTTTTTCACTTGGCTTTGTAATAGGTCGTTTTCCTAAGTCATTAAATGAATTTTGAAAACATCAGATTCTTAACTGTTGTTTCTAGTTTTAAAAATCCCTTTAAATGGCAATTGCATTTCTGGGTATATACTCCAAAGAATTGAAAGCAGATACTCACAGGTATATATACATCTGTGTTCACAGTAGCGTTATTCACAATAGCCAAAAGATGGAAACAACCCATATACCCATTAACAGATGAATGGGTAAACAAAATGGAATACATACACACAATGGATTATTATTTATCTTTAAGAAGGAATGAAGTTCTAATACATGTTACAACATGTTATATGAGTTTTGAAAACCTGCTAGGAGAAATAAACCACACAAAAAAACATTACTATTGTGTGGTTCCACTTATGAGGTACCTAAAACAGGCAAGTTCATAGAGAATGGAAGTAGAAGAGATAACCAGGAGATGGGAGGAAGAGAGGATGGGGTGTTATTTATTGGGTGCAGAGTTTCCATTTGGTATGATGAAAGAGTTCTAGAAATGGATAGTGGGCGACTGTTGCTCAACATTGTGAATGTACTTGATGCCACTGAAACCTACACTTGAAAATGGTTAAAATAGTAAATTTTATGTATATTTTACCACAGTTTTTCAAAGCCTTTTTAAAAGTTCTTTTCTTTTCCATCTTAATCTCCTGCAGCCTTGTTAGATGATCTAGATAAAGAACTAAACAACTACATTATGCGGTGTAGAGAATGGTATGGCTGGCATTTTCCTGAATTAGGAAAAATTATTTCAGATAATTTGACATACTGCAAGTGTTTACAGAAAGTTGGTGAGTAACTTTATCTTTTAAGGCATTGAAAATAATTATTTGCATCCAAAAACATGAGTTTATAGTAATGCTTTTTCCTTGAGCTTCCCAGAGTTCCTTATGACTTTTATGTGTTTGGGAGTGTAGTGATCTTAGTGTCTGTCAGAATTCAGATACAGTTATCTGTGATTTTGATGGCCTGTACAACAGAGCATCGTTCTCTAATTTGGTTTTTCTCTTTCTTTCTTTCTTTCTTTCTTTCTTTCTTTCTTTCTTTCGTTTTTCTTTTTTTAAGTTCATTTATTTATTTTGAGAGCGAGAACACAAGCGAGCACAACCTGGGGAGGGGCAGAGAGATGGGGAATGAGAGAGAATTCCAAGCAGGCTCCACACTTACAGCACAGAGCCCAGTGCAGGGCTCAAACCCACAAACTGTAAAATCATGACCTGACACAAACTGTAAGATCATGACCTGAGCCAAAATCAAGAGTCAGGTACTCAACCGACTGAGCCACCCAGATGCCCCTGTAATTTGGTTTTTCTGAAAATGGCATCTTCAGGTGAATATATCTCATAGTGAATTTGCCATTAATACGAATAACTGTAGACTTCGAATATCGTGCATTATATTAATAATAAAACTAGTACACTGTCTATGCTGTTACTGCTATATTCTATATTAATAGTACAGTAATATTAGTAGAGGGGCTTGGGCATTGTTGATAAATAGGACTTACCAGGTTCATGTTATATTACCATATTACCACCGCAAGAATTCATGGCGCTGGCTTTAATGAAACTTTGGCTACAAATTGTCACAATATTATCAGTCCTATTTCATGGGGTATTTTGTTTTTATCTAATTCATATTTTTTTTTTGAAGAGAAATGTGGGGAGAGATTTTAAGCTCTAAAATTAAGCCTTTACATAAGAAAAATATCCAGGTCAGACTTGTTTGCTTTTTGTTTTGTTTAGGCACCCTTTTCATTGGCTTATTTCTACCTTTTGTTTTGTTTTGTTTTGTTTTGTTACTATTTGGGTTTTATATAATTTGTTGAAGAGTGATTCTTCCTCATCCTCTGCAAACATTCCATAGGCGACAGGAAGAATTATGCCTCAGCTAAACTTTCTGAATTACTGCCAGAGGAAGTTGAAGCAGAAGTGAAAGCAGCTGCAGAAATATCAATGGGAACAGAGGTTTCAGAAGAAGATATTTGCAATATTCTACATCTCTGCACTCAGGTAAACTATACATGGAGAAACTAGTTGTGTTGGAACCAGCTATGTAATAATTTTCTGATGGCAATGATGATTTTTAAATTTACTAATCACCTGACAAACATGAGGGTGTTCAGTCACTACCTCATCTGATGCCATCTTGATTTATATACTTAGTGGGGAAAATAATACTGAAGTAAAGTTAATAGAACACTAATTTATCTGTATTGTTAGCATTGTCTGGATAATGAATTATAAATCCATTAAGAAGACAGAATTACAGTTTGAATTATTTAATTCCAGCCTCTGTGTTTGTAGCCTGGAGCCCCTTTTTGCCCATTTGGAGATAGTTAAACAAGAATCACAAAGAAGGGCACTTGGCTGGCTTAGTTGATAGAGCATGTGACTTTTAATCTCAGGGTTTAAAGTCTAGCCCCATGTTGGGTACAGAGATTACTTAAAAACAAAGTCTTTAAAAACAAAACAAAAAAAAAGTACCAAAGAGGATGACACAATGTCTAGCCCTTGGAGTTTTTGTTTGTTTTTGTTTTTGTTTTTGTTTTTAATGTTTGTTTTTGAGAGAGAGCATGAACAGGGAAGAGGCAGAAAGAGAGGGGGACAGAGGATCTGAAGCAGGCTTTGCTCTGTCAGCGCAGAGCCCGATGCAGGGCTTGAACTCCCAAACCGTGAGATCATGACCTGAGGCAAAGCTGAGCACTTAACCAAATTAATAGTTGACTAACATTTTTAGGCAGCGTATTAGGTTGTTTACATTTATTATCTCATAAAATATGTATTAAAATGAGAAACTGAAGTAAGGAGTGGTTCGTTTTCCCAGGATTGCACAGCTGTTCTGTGATAATTTAGGAAGGACTGTAATGTTTCAGATGGTGGTTTTTATATAATTTTTACTCACATCATTTATGACATATCCACTTTGTTCTTTATACTAGGTAATTGAAATCTCAGAGTATAGAACCCAGCTCTATGAATATCTACAAAATCGAATGATGGCCATTGCACCGAATGTTACAGTCATGGTTGGGGAATTAGTGGGAGCACGGCTCATTGCTCATGCAGGTGATGATTTTAATGTGACTGGTAAATAGGAATATTTAGAGTTATTTTCTACTAGGATTATTTTTTACTCTTCAAATTACATTTATTAGAAATTTTTGGTTAAAAAATAGAAGTAGATAGTATATTGGGGAGAACCAAGGACCAAGTAAGTGTTCAATGATGATTCTAATTTGTATGCCTGATTTCCTTTTGGATAATGAAGGCATCTTTAGTCACTACCTCTTCTGAGACACTTATGGTCCATTTTCAGAAGTTTGTTACCATTATTTAGAATACTCAGATGAAGTGCAGGAGGATGAAATCAGTTAATATTTCCTGATACTAAAAACTCATCAGATTAAAATAGGAATAGTTATCACAAGGGTTGATATATATATGCTTGATTGAGAATTTGGTTCACTATTAAATATGCTATTTTAAAATACGCTATTTTAATATATTTGACGTGCAAAATATTTTTAATATATAATCTATCATAAAACTTCAAACATGTATATAGTGATTTTACAAAGAAGGTATGCTACAAAATACTATAAAATTGAATAGTTGCAAATAGAGTGAATTACTAGCTCTTTACATTATTGGAGTATAATCCATCACAGAAGACCTTAACATATCATCTGTCACCATGTCTAAACTAGAATAGCTCCTGTAACTGCATCATTAAATAGACAAATATGCCATTCAGATACCTTCAGCTGCAAGGTTGGGATCATCTGGCAGGTTTTGTTGTCTACATATGAAATTTCATAGGCTTAGCTAACCTTTTGTTGTAAGAGGTATAGGGATTAACAGAAGTACGTTTTTAATTTTAAATATGTATTGTGTGGTTGAGCATTAATGTTGGGGGTGTGTTCTTACAAAATCTGTGTAATAAATTTAACAAACTAGCACCTTTTAGTACCCGATTATACTTATATAAGTGTATCTCCATATCTTAAACAACAGAGGTAACATGTGAGAAGATTATCACATAGTTCTACTACTGAGATGTCCTGAGAGTTTCCATTTATTTGTATATTTTTTTCATCTCTAAAAGTAGAATATTTGATGTCCAAAATCATCCCCAAAACTATCCATCCATCCACATGGAATGTGGAATAGTAATACCATCTCTCAGGCAAATAAGTATAATTGAACTTATAGTCTTAACCTTCAGTTACCATAAGCATTCATTACAAACTTCTGCCCATGGTGCTACATGGATGAATCACAAATGCTGAAGCTTTTTAGGGAATCCCAGACTATATAGAATCTGAATTATTTTTATTTACTGTAGTGGCTGTAAATACTTAGACTATATGTCTTGTGTTTAATACATGGAACTTTCAAATACTTGGAATTGCATTCCTTGTAACTACCTCTTTTCTTTTGAAGGTTCTCTTTTGAATTTGGCCAAACACGCAGCTTCTACAGTTCAGATTCTTGGAGCAGAAAAGGCACTCTTCAGAGCCCTCAAGTCTAGACGAGATACTCCAAAGTATGGACTCATTTATCATGCTTCACTTGTAGGCCAAACAAGTCCCAAACACAAAGGAAAGGTGAGTTACAGTTCTCCTGAGGTGGGTCGTTTTTCTTTTTTTTCCTCTAAATAACCCATATCCTACTCTGTAATATGCAATAAATCTTTCTACTATTTCTTTTCATTAAATAGAGAATGGTGAATTCTTGAGCTTTTTAAAAAGCACTTCTATGCACTGAAAGTGTACTCAGGGCTCCTGGCTGACTTAGTCAGTAGAGCATGGACCTCTTGATTGTGGGGCCATGAGTTCCAAGCCCCTTGTTGGGTGTAGAGTTTACTTTAAAAAACAAAAAAAACAAAAAAAAAAAAACTACCTATGAGAAAGGTTTTACAGATGAGAAAGCTGAATATTAAACCAACTAAGTACTTTCAAGGTTTTTGGTAGGATATGTAATTTAATAGAAACTGAAATTTTATAAAATTCAGAGCAGATAGAAGAAGGAGGTTGGTAAAGTGTTAATTAGCCTAAAAAGGGGGCTACGCGTTTTCTGGATGACCTCTTGATATAGAACTAAGGTCACTGAGTAGAAATTAAAAGAAGACATTAGAAGAGCAGTTTGAGCTCATTTTATTTTTTTGTCTTATTTTTTATATATGTAATTTACTGTCAAATTGGTTTCCATACAACACCCAGTGCTCATCCCAACAAGTGCCCTCCTCAATGCCCATCACCCACTTTCCCCTCTCCCCTACACCCCATCAACCCTCAGTTCTCAGTATTTAAGAGTCTCTTATGGTTTGTCTCCTTCCCTCTCTAACTTTTTTTCCCCCTATCCCCACCCCTCCCTGGTCTTCTGTTGAGTTTCTCAGGATCCACATATGAGTGAAAACATACGGTATCTATCTTTCTCTGCCTGACTTATTTCACTTAGCATAACACTCTCCAGTTCCATCCACATTGCTACAAATGGCCAGATTTCATTCTTTTTCATTGCCAAGTAGTATTCCATTGTATATATAAACCACATCTTCTTTATCCATTCATCAGTTGGTGTAGATGGACATTTAGGCTCTTTCCATAATTTGGCTGTTGTTGAAAGTGCTGCTATAAACATTGGGGTACAAGTGCCCCTGTGCATCAGCACTCCTGTATCCCTTGGGTAAATTCCTAGCAGCGCTATTGCTGGGTCATAGGGTAGATCTATTTTTAATTTTTTGAGGAACCTCCACACTGTTTTCCAGAGTGGCTGCATCAGTTTGCATTCCCACCAACAGTGCAAGAGGGTTCCCGTTTCTCCACATCCTCTCCAGCTTGAGCTCATTTTAGATATGAACTACAAGATACTTTTTTCCACCAAAACGAATGTAGTTGTGTATATAACCAGTTACCCATTATATTGTGGCAGAGATTCAGATATAAGATAGGTTTCTTGAGTTGTATGATTTTATAATACTTTTGTAATTCCTGATTTGGAAAAATCCTAGAGTGAATGATTGAGTTCATGACTTGCTCTAGTTTTCTCATAGATAACTTACTGAGGATTTTTATATCTCAACTTGGAATATAGTTTGAATGCCTCTAACTTCAAGTTCTCTTTTTAGATTTCTCGAATGCTGGCAGCCAAAACTGTTTTGGCTATCCGGTATGATGCTTTTGGTGAAGATTCCAGTTCTGCAATGGGAATTGAGAACAGAGCCAAATTAGAGGCCAGGTTGAGGTCCTTGGAAGATAGAGGGGTAAGAACCACATCCTGCCTATTATTGCAGAAGTGTTAGCTATCAAAAATTAATAAACTTCAAGTGTATGTACTTAATTATTTCACCTAAGCACCTTTATTTATGAAACATTTCAGCATACCTAACAACATTTTTTGTTTCTACTGTTAACAATTTCCCTTATATTTACCAAAAATTGATATCTTTTCTTAGATAAGGAAAATAAGTGGAACAGGAAAAGCATTAGCAAAAACAGAAAAATACGAACATAAAAGGTGAGTACGTTTGGGGGAGGATGGATGAACAGTTTCTGCTTATTTAAATTATAATTTTTGACAGCACTTTTTTATTATAAATGTAAACACCTCAATGTCTCTAATTGTTTCTTTGCTCCTTACAGTTTTCCATATTTACTTTTTTTTTTTTTAACTTTATATTATTCTTGAGAGAGAGAGTTGGGAAGGGGGAGAGGGAGAGAGAATCCCAAGCAGGTTCCATGCTGCCCAATGCAGGGCTCAATCCCGTGAACCTGTGCGATGATGACCTGAGCCGAAATCAAGAGTCGAATGCTTAACTGAGCCACCCAGTCACCCCCCAATTTTTAATCATATACATATTTTTACATTGTTGTACTAAGTACACATATAGCATACTTGTTTTGGCTTTCTATACCCAACGTGGGCTCATACTCAAGACTGTGAGATCCAGATTTGCATACTCCTTCGACTGATCAGCCAGGCACCTCTTGGCTTTTTTTCTTCTTAATATTTAACTTGTTCATTTTCAGATGTAAAGACAGAAAAGTCTAAAACTAGCTAAGAGGCATAGTAAAGTATTCAGACCACCATGAAATTAACAAAAGATACGTGTAGGGAGAGGTATTTTGCTTGTTATTTGAGGTAGTGTTCAACACTGGTAAGGTTGTGATGATGGAAGTAAAGAATGGTACAACTTTTCTGGGAAGCAGTTTGACAGTATGTATCAGGAGCCTTTAAAATGTTTCTCGTCATTAACCCATAAATTCCATTAGGACTCTTGTAACCCTTCTAAGAATTTTAATAGTAAAATTTTAAACTCTAAGTGGGCAAGGAGAACAAAATACCATAACATCTTACCAGATATATTCCTATGTCTGTAAGTGTACACATTTAGAAAAATTGTTTTCCTTTATTCTGTTCAAGGTCTAATTTGATGTGTTTAGTTGATAAGTGTGGATCTTTGTTCTTTAAATTCTAAATGTTTTTAATCTATAAAAATTAAACAGCCACAAGTCTACAATTTAAAAAATGAAACATTCGTTAGCTTGTTTTGAACAATTTTTTAATATTCCCATACCTTGGGACTTTAAACACATGATCTTAGGACTTTAAACACATGGTCTTAAAGCACCAATTATGAGGTTTAGTTCTTAGGCACTTAGTACTTCAGTTTTTTCTTTCTGCTACATTAGAGCGAAAGCAAATGTTGCCTTATTTAGGGAATGTTTATCCATATGTATCCCTGCTTGTTCTACCTTTTGGGATTTTGTGATGAAGTCTTTTGTATTAACTTGATTAGGTTTTTTGTGGGTTTTCTGTTTTGTTGTTGTTGTTTTCATTGAATTGCCCTATGTTCTAAAACTTGAATTGCTTCAATTTTTACTTTCTAGAAGTCATTTGGTATAAAGAGATTTTTTTTCCATCTTTCCCCATACTGATTGAATGTTTTTCTGTACCATAGTCACTACATTGATTACTAAACCAAAATTCATTTTAGTTCCCCACTTCTCTTGAAGTCTGATTGATCTGCTTGGAAAATAGTAAAACCTCTTTACCTTTTGGGAACTATTAGTTTTCATAAACTGCCCCACAGCCACTAAAGTAAAACAGCATTGTATGCTTATGTAAGTATTATCTACTAGTATTTCCTTTAAATCTGTTTAGAATTATTTCATACAAGTATTTGTAGAAATTTTCTATAATTTGGCTCTTTCAGTGAAGTGAAGACATATGATCCTTCTGGTGACTCCACACTCCCAACCTGTTCTAAGAAACGCAAGATAGAACAGGTAGATAAAGAGGATGAAATTATTGAAAAGAAGGCAAAAAAAGCCAAGGTTAAAATTAAAGGTCAGTTTAAATTTTTTGAATGTTCTTTATATATATATATATTTTTTAATGTTTATTTATTTTTGAGAGAGAGCGCACATGTGAGTGGGGAAGGGGCAGAGTGACAGGGAGACACAGAATCTGAAGCAGGCTCTAGGCTCTTGAGCTGTCAGCACAGCTCAACACAGAACTCAAACCCATGGACCATGAGATCATGACCTGAGCCGAAATTGGACGCTTACCGACTGAGCCACCCGGGCATCCCTATATTATTTTTTAAGACAGACAGACTTCAGAAATCTTGGGAAAGTACATGCCACTGAACTTTATTGTAAAATCACCCATATTGAAAGCTAATGGTGTTTTAATAAGCTGCCATGTTCTCTGGGAATAGTTCAGGTACTGTTAGATATATCAGACTTCATAGAGGAATGTGAGAAGCATTTCTTTCAATATGTGGAATCCTGTATTATGCTAAGTGTACCAAACTTTAGTTAACTACCATGTGAGCTATTTTGAGAATAGCTTAAAACATAAAAAAATGCTTATGGTTTCTACGTTATTCAAGTATTTTTGTTATATAGTTAAGGGTAGAATTCACAGCAGTGGTTTTCTTCATTGTTTCTGTTACATAGAACGGACTATAGTAATAACATTGGGTAGCCTGCCGTTACAGTAATATTTAATAGGTGCTCTCCAGTGAACTAGGCTGTCTCGCAAAGTTGATAAGACAGTAATTCTGTTTACTAGCAGTACTTGTGTTGAATGCCTACAGACTAGTCCAACAAGAGTATCATGCATTAAAATAATGACTGATTTAATTTTTGGTTTCTAAATAGCTTAGTGGTCAAAAGTATACTATCAGCAAATGGGAATTCCTACCCTAGCTGAAGAGAACATAAACAAGTTATTCAGCTTCTACACTTCTGTTTACTTATTGAACAGTAAGGTGATCCCTAGGTCCCTTAATTAGCATTTGAAACACCAGACTCCAGGATTGTATCTTCACTTATATATCCATCCAGTAAGCTTTTTAAACTTGAACTTTCGTGGATCCTTGTTACTCTCAGTCTGTTGCTCTCCAATTTATTTTTCTTATAAATAGCAATTCTGGTTGCTTTGGCCTTTAACTTTCACTCTTCGAAAACCTACTCTGGCAACAAATCCTTTTTTTTTTTTTTTTTAGAACTTATATTTTTGAGTAATCTCTACACCCAGTATGGCGCTCATACTTAAAACCCCGAGATCAAGAGTTGCATGCTCTGTCGACAGCCACACACCCCTATTTTGGCAACAAATCCTTTCAATTCAGTTCTACTTTGAAAATATATCCAGGGGCACCTGGGTGGCTCAGTCGGTTAGCTGTCTGACTTCAGCTCAGGTCATGATCTCACGGTTTGTGAGTTCGAGCCCTGCGTCGGGCTCTGTGCTGACAGCTCAGAGCCTGGAGCCTACTTCAGATTCTGTGTCTCCCCCTCTCTCTACCCCTCCCCTGTTCAAGCTCTATGTCTCTCTGTCTCTCAATAATAAATAAACGTTAAAAAAAAAAAATGTAAAGGGGCGCCTGGGTGGCTCAGTCGGTTGAGCGTCCGACTTCAGCTCAGGTCATTATCTCGCTGTCTGTGAGTTCAAGCCCTGCATCGGGCTCTGTGCTGACAGCTCAGAGCCTGGAGCCTGCTTCGGATTCTGTGTCTGCCTCTCTCTCTGCCCCTCCCCCACTCATGCTCTGTCTCAGAAATAAATAAACATTAAAATATATATATATATATATATATATATATATATATATATATATCCAGAGTCTAACCACTTGTCATATCCACCACTGCTGTTCTTAATGTAGCAGCCACCGTGACACCCATTAGCTCTGATTCAGTCCTACTCCTTGCTCACTCTGCTGCAGCCACACTGACCTCCTCCTTATTCCTTAAACCTGCCAACTCCCCTTCTCTCCCAAAATAACCTTAGCATTTGCTATTCTCTATACCTGGAAAAATTTTCCTCAGGATAATATTTTTCCATCATTCACTCACTCCCTTGCTTCTTCCAGGTGTTTGTCTGACTGCCCTGTCTAAACTATCCATACGCATTGTCTTCTTCAATGTTCCCCTTCCTGCTTTATTTTTACCTTTAGCACTGATTACTGTGTAAAATATTGTATAGTTGTATCATTTTGGGTTTTTTTCTCTACTAAAATAAAAGATATATAAGGACAAGGAGTTTGTCTGTTTTATGCCTTGTTGTATCTCAAATCGTAGAATACAACCTGGTATTTAGTAGGTGCTAAATGAATTTTTGGTGAATGACTTGTTTTTTTCCCTTAAAGGTGAATGAGTTTCTAATGATAGCTACCTATTATTGAGTCCTCATTCTAATGCCCCAAGTATTATATGTTATCTCATTGAGTCCTAGTTGTCATCCAGTGAGGTAGACATCACTAAATTTTACAGATGAGTAATATGAGTTTACAGAAGTCAAATGACTTACTCTCCAGGTCCCACCAGGTTGAATAAACCCAAGTGTCCTAACTCTGGAGCATAAACTCTTAATCATTTCTAATATAATTGACAGTTTGCAAAAATAGTTTCAATGTGTTTTATTCCTAATTTCTATACATAGCTACCTGATCTCATGAGAAATTTCTTTGAGCTTTATATCATTTAAGTTAGAGTTAATGGACTAGACAGGAGTTCCAAGGACCTTTCCACTTATAGAATTTTATAATAAACATTGGCTAGTTAACCAGAATGATGGGGGAAAAAAGTGAGATTCTAAAAGTTTGGGGTGGGGGAAGTGAGGTCTGACACAATGTTAATTGTTGTGTCTTTATACTTACCCATTCAGTTGAAGAAACCACAACAGTAGCAGCCGAAGAAGAGGAAGAAGAGGAAGAAGGAGTACTAGTGGTGGAAGAACAGGAGACATCTGTGAAGAAGAAGAAGAAAAAGGACAAAAAGAAACATATTAAGGAGGAACCACTTTCGGAGGAAGAACCGTGCACTAGCACAGCAATTCCTGTATGTTTGTTTTTAATTGCCAACATTTTGTTGGTATGGACAGGGTCTCTGTATTTTATTCTATTCTCTTTATCAGAAATGAGCAAGCAGTTATGGTTTTCAATGATGAAATAGTAAAAATAAAAATGATATTTTTACAAAGAGCCATTTCCTAAACGTAGAATCTTACTGCAAAATAGGTTTGCCTTGAGAAAGAAAGAATATGATTTGCTGCAGATCACTTTTGGTTTTTATATTTTTTGGGTTTTTTGTTTTTATATTTTTGCTAACGATCACTTTCATAGAGGTGGTTTTTATATTTTTAGGTTTTAATCTTTAACCCAAATTTATTTTTAAGGAAAATAGATCTCCTTTGTTCTTATAGGAAAAGTTATTGTTACCCATACATTTACAGCTCTTTCAAAAGCCTTCTTGTTGGTTATTTTCAGAGTCCAGAGAAAAAGAAGAAAAAGAAAAAAAAGAGAGATAATGAGGACTAATTGAAGGGAACCATCTTTGAATCACCTGGATACATCACACTTCAGTCAGGAATATATCAGAGATGCTCTCCAATTGAGAGAACGTTGGATGAAACAAAGTGATTGATCATCTATAGCTTTCCAAACCTATTTGTGTCTTGACACCAATTCTGATAATTTGATTATGTTATCATTTCTTAGAGTCTTTGTTATACAAATAAAAATATTTTCTTTGTATTTTGAGGCAGTTCTGTGATCTCTGTATTTTAGGTAGACAGCCTTGGCCCTTTATTCTATCTAGCATTTGATGGTTATTGCTTTGATAATTAAAGCTGAGAAGTGAGAGTTGTGACTTGTTAATTTGAAACTTAGCCTTTTGGGAGGTCATGTAGATGGACCAATTTGAGAGCCTCACACTAATGTTTCTTTTTTCCTTTTTGGACTCTTTTTCTCCTATTTTTCCGCCTCTGTATTTATTTAAATAAAGCTGTGTTTTGTGTTCAGAATTTTTAAATTAAGTGAGCACAACTTTTCTGTATCTCTTCAGAAAGAAAAAATTGTGTTCCTAAACTTTATTTACTTCAGAGTTCTGAATGGATCAACAAAGTAATTATCATAGATGCAATTTTTTTCTAAAGTGACAATTTTAAAAGGATAATACAAAGTAATTTTATAGTAAAGAATGGGGGAATAACAAGAAAACAAGACCAAAAATAAAATGTCCATGGGTATAAACCAAGATACAGAACACCAAAGAACAGTCTTTTTTTTTTTTTTTTATTAGAGAAACAGTTTATTTTTAGTTTTTTAATTTTATTTAAATCCAAGTTAGTGTAACATACAGTGTGAGAATGTTTTCAGGAGTAGAAGTTAGTGGTTCATCATTTAAATATATCACTTAGTGCTTATCCCAACAAGTGCCCTCTGGGCAGTCTTTGTTTCTAAAATGCAGTATTTAGTACGTGGACAACAGCCTGATTGACAGCTCTATAATCATGGCAGCCACAAGTTTCATAAGACTGTTAGGTCTTGCATCCCTGTGTTTGTCACGGGCATGATGCTAAAGCCTGGTTCAATAAGCATCCAACAGGTGGAGGAGCCGAAATGATTATAACTTTGCGTTCCACCTCTGCTTTTCATGTAACTGGGAGCAAATCCACAGCCCCTCAACTTTAGTTTCTCACTTGGAAATTAGAGATGATGGTCAGCTTTACCTCTCCACCAACATTGGTTTGTAGAAAATTAGAGAAATTTTCAGAGATGTAAGTACAATTAGATATTTAGAGTATATGCTACATGAAGTACAGGTAGCCATCCCTAGATACAATTGTATAATAAAGCTGATTATTTTGCTTCTAAGAGAATGTTATCATTTTGTATGGTTCATTAGTACCCCAGACACATTCTTGATATGGAACATAACAGATTTTTAACAGCTTTTGATGAAAGTTGCCCTGCAAAGGGCTTTATGGTCAAAAGCTTTTTATCTGAAACAAGATAGACCTTGAGAATGCTAATTAATAAACTTAAAAACCTCGTTGAATCACAGAGCCATCAGCTTTGTTAAGCACTAAAGTCTTAACTGCTTGAAACACTAACCAGAAGGTAGATTCTGGTTCTTTGTGCTAAAATGATGTGCTTGTTCTATTGAAGAGCCTTGGGATCTTAGCCGGAAATCTAAATGTGAAATGGGAAGCACAGGTGAATTTTATATACCTAATTTTGATAGAAAACTTGAATTTCTGTGAGTGGGCCACATAAACTGTTTTAACTCTTAATGATTCGAGCACCTGGCTGTCTTCAATTGATAGAGCATGGGGCTTTTGAGGTGTCATAAGGTCAAGCCCACATTGGGCATATACTTAAAAAATCAAAATTTCCTGATTCTCAAAAAAAAAAAAAAAAGATCTAGTCCACATTTTTCCCTTCAAAAATGTAAATATAGGGCACCTGGGTGACTCAGTTAAGCATCCAACTTTGACTCAGGTCATGATGCAGTTTGTGAGTTCAAGCACCATGTTGGGCTCTCTGCTGTCAGTGCAGGGCCCACTTCAAATCCTCAGTCTCTCTCTCTGTCCCTCCCCTGCTCATGCACTCTCAAAAATAAAAAAAGTAAATTTATATTTTTTGGCTGAAAGTATTTCTATATGTATCTACTATTTTCTGGGTCTTCAGTGTGCTTATCAAGATTTTGGATAAGCTGTATTCAATCCAGACTCCAAGCTCAGATCACTTTTCTGCAGTTCTTTATTCATTTGTTGCTTTTCTAAGGCCATTTTTTAAAACTTGGCTCAGGCCCATCCTCTATCCCAGCTGTACCACTTAGAATAATGGGCATTAGGGCCAAGTACCTAAAACTTCGAACGTGCATAAAAATCACCTGGGGATCTTGATAAACTAGATCTGAGTCAGTAGATCTGAATTGGAGCCTAAGATTCTTCATTTTTAGTTAGCTCTTAGGTGATTCTTGTTGGAGGCCACATTTAGGATATATAGTAAGGTACTCAGGCAAATTACTTAAACTCTCAGATTTGTCTGAAACTGGGTTGCTCTAAGAATAAGGTGAGAATTTTTAAAGGAGTTTTTAAAGCCATTAATTTCCTTTTGCATACCTTGAATATCTTCACTCCCCAGTTGTAGACCTTCCCTGTGTGTTCTTACCTGTCCGGGTTTCTGCAATATAGTAGGGCCTTAGTGTTTGTGTAGTGATGAGGGTATGACCTGTGGATGAATTAAGTTTTTCATAACTGTTATATTCAGAAGAAAGCAAAATTAAGAATGCTGGGGTCCCTGGCTAACTCAATCATTAGAGTTATGTGACTCTTGATCTCAAGGTTGTGAGTTTGAGTCTCACGCTGGGTGTAGAATTTACCTTAAAAAAAAATTAACAATGCCACTTTTGATGTTTTTTTTTTTTTCTCCCTCCTCATGAGCTTTTTTCTTTAAAAAAAAAAAAAATGTTTATTTTGAGAAAGAGTATGCGAGCAAGGGAAAGGCAGAGAAAGGGAGAGAGAATCCCAAACAGACTCTGCCGTCACCGCAGAGCCCAGCGCAGGGCTCGAACCCACGAACTGTGAGATCATGACCTGAACGGAAATCAAGTTGGATGCTTAACCGACTGAGTCATCCAGGCACCTCTATCATTTCTTTATATATTTTGGATAGTAACCCTTAATCAGATACATCATTTGCAAATATCTTCTATTCAGTAGGTTACCTTTTAGTTGTTTGTTGTGCAGAAACCTTATTTTGATGTAATTCCAATAGTTAATTTTTGCATTTGTTTCTCTTAAGTTGCTTTGGCCATTGTCAAAGAAGTTACTGCCTGTGTTCTCTTCTAGAATTTTTATGGTTTCAGATCTCACATTTAGGTCATTTAATCCATTTTGAATTTATTTTTGTGTATGGTGTAAGAAAGTAGTCTAGTTTTCCCAACACCATTTGTTGAAGAGACTTTTTCTCATTGGATATTCTTTCTTGCTTTGTCAAAGATTAATTGGCCCTATAGTTGTGGGTTTTTTCTGGGTTTTCTGTTCTGTTCCATTGATCTGTATGTCTGCTTTTGTGCTAGTACCACACTGTTTCAATTACTACAGCTTTGTAATATAACTTAAAACCCAGAATTGTGATGCCTGCAGCCTTGCTTTTCTTTTTCAGAATTGGTTTGGCTATTCAGGGTCTTTTGTGGTTAATACAAATTTTAGAATTATTCTAGTTCTGTGAAAAATGCTGTTGGTATTTTGATAGGAATTGTATTAAATTTTGATAGGAACTGCATTAAATGAGTAGATTGCTTTGGGTAGTACAGACATCTTAACAATATTTGTTCTTCCATTCCATGAGCATGGAATGTGGAATGTCTTTCCATTTCTTTTTGTCATCTTCAGTTTCTTTCATCAGTGTTTTATAGTTTTCAAAGTACAAGTCTTTCACCTCTTTGATTAGATTTATTCCTGGGTATCTTACTGTTTTTGATGCAATTGTGAATGGGATTGTTTACTTAATTTCTCTTTCTGTTGCTTCGCTGTTGGTGTATAGAAATGTAACCGATGTTTTCACATTGACTTTTCTATCCTGCAACTTTACTGAGTTTATCAGTTCTAGTGGGTTTTTTGTTGGAGTCTCTTGGACTTTTTAAAAAAATTTTTTTATTTAAAAAAATTTGTTTAATGTTTATTTCTGAGAGACAGAGAGCATCAGTGGGGGAGGGGCAGAGAGAGAGGGAGACACAGAATCAGAAGCAGGCTCCAGGCTCTGAGCTGTCAGCACAGAGCTCGACATGGGGCTCGAACCCACAGACCTGAGCAGAAGTTGGACGCTCAACCGACTGAGCCACCCAGGTGCCTCATCGGATTTTCTATATATAGTATCGTGTCATCTGCAAATAGTGAAAGGTATACTTCCTCTTTACCAATTTGGATGTCTTTTATTTCTTTTTGTTGTCCGATTGCTGTGGCTAGGACTTCCCAGCACTGTGTTAAATAAAAGTGGTTAGAGTGAACATCCTTTTCTTCTTCTTGACCTTAGGGGAAAAGCTCTCAGTTTTTTCCCATTAAGGATGATGTTAGCTGTGAGTTTTTAGTTGGACTTCATTATGTTGATGTATGTTCCCTCTAAACCTACTTTGTTGAGGGCTTTTGTCATGAATGGATGTTGTACTTTGTCAAATGCTTTTTCTTTTTTCTTTTTATTTTTTTTTTTGCATCTGTTAAAATCATATGGTTCTTATCCTTTCTCTTTTGATGTGATGAATCACGTTGATTTGCAAATATTGAACCACCCCTGCAACCCAGGAATGAATCCCACTTGATGGTGGCAAATGATTTTTTTTTAATGTATTGTTTGATTTGGTTTGCTAGTATTTTTGTTGAGGATTTTTGCATTTATGTTCATGAGAGGTATTGGCCTGTAGTCTCTTTTTGTGGTGTCTTCATCTGATTTTGGTATCAGAGTAATGATGGCTTCATGTATGAATTTGAAAGTTTTCCTTCCTTTTCTATTTTCTGTAATAGTTTGTGAATAGGTATTAACTCTTTTTATTCTTTCAATGTTTCTTTATTTTTGAGAGAAAGAGCACAAGCGGGGGAGGGGCATAGAGAGAGGGAGACACTGAATGCTAAGCAGGCTCCAGCTCCAGGCTGTCAGCACAGAGCCCGATGCAGGGCACAAGGAACTTGAGATCATGACCTGAACTGAAGTTGGACGCTTAACCAACTGAGCCACGCAGGCACCCCGGTATTAACTCTTTAAATGTTTGGTAGAATTCACCTGCAAAGCCATCTGGTCCTGGACTTAATTTGTTGGGAGATTTTTTTTATTACTGATTCAATTTCTTTGCTGCTTATGGGTCTGTTCAAATTTTCTATTTCTTCCTGTTTCAGTTTTGGTAGTTTATATGTTTCTAGGAATTTATCCATTCTAGATTGTGCAGTTTGTTGGCATATAGTTTTTCATAGTCTCTTATAATTGTTTGTATTTCTGTGGTGTTGATTGTTATTTCTCCTTTCTTATTTATGATTTTATTTATTTGAGTCCTTTCTTTTTCTTGGAAAGTCTGGCTAAAGGTTTATCACTTTTATTGATTTTTTTCTTCAAAGAAATAGCTCCTAGTTTTATTGATCTGTTCTATTGTTTTTTTAGTTTTTCTATCATTTATTTCTGCTCTAATCATTATTTCCTTCCTTCTGCTGGTTTTAGTTTTGTTTATTCTTTTTCAAGTTGTTTTAGGTGTAAGGTTAAGTTGTTTAAGGTTTTTCTTGCTTCTTGATGTATGGCTGAATTGCCATAAACTTTACTTTTAAAACTGCTCTTGCTGTGTCCCAAAGGTTTTAGACCATTGTGTTTTCATCTTTGTTTCCATGTACTTCTTTATTTCTTTCCTTATTTCCTGGTTGAACATTCATTATTTAGTAGCATGTTATTTAACCTCCATGCATTTGTGGTCTTTCTAGATTTTTCTTGTGGTTAGGTTATATACAGTTTCATAGCGTGTGGTCAGAAAGATGCATAGTATGGACTTCCATCTTCTTTAATTTGTTGGGGCTTGTTTTGTGATTTTTTTCTTTCTTTATGAAAATGCTTTAAGAAGACCACTAAATCTAAGAGCCTAAGTGATAAACTCATGTTTTTTGGGCCTTGAGCTCAGTTTTCTATTATGTCCTATGGCCATTAACTGTAAACTTTATTGCTTTCAAAAGTCAACATTTGTTGACTTTTTCAAATACAACTTTATAGATTATTTTTTAATAATTTTTCCATTAAAAACATTTCTTGTAGCAAATGTCAAATGGTGATTCTTCTCAAGTATTTATAGTTGTTCTGGGTTTGGTTTTAAGGAGAAATTAGAAGTAATGAGAAGTGGTTTTCAAAACTTGTGGGAATTACAGATACCTGGAGGACTTTTTAATTTTTTTAAATTTATTTTGAGAGAATATTTTTTTCTCTTTAAGTTTATTTATTTATTTTGAGAGAGAGCACACAGGGAGGGGAGGGGCAGGGAGAGAGAATTCCAAGCAAGCTCTGCACTGATGGTGCAGAGCCGGATGCATGGCTCAATCCCAGGAACCATGAGATCATGACCTGAGTCAAAATCTATAGTCAGAAGCTTAACCGACTGAGCTACCCAGGTGCCCCGAGAACTTTTAAAAAGGTACATTGCTGATTTGGTAGATCTAGGATATAGGGCTCAAGAATATGCACTTTGGGGGCACCTGGGTGGCTCAGGTGGCTGAACATCTTACTTTGGCTCCTGTCATGATCTCACAGGTTGTGAGTTCAAGCCCTGCATTGGACTCACTGCTGTCACTGTCAGCTCTGAGCCAACTTCGGATCCTTTGTCCCTCCCCTCCTTCTCAAAATAAAAATTTTAAAACATTTTTTAAAAAAAGAGAAGGGGTGCCTGGGTGGCCTAGTCAGTTAAATGTCTTGACTTTGGCTCAAGCCCAGCATCAGGCTCTGTGCTGACAGCTCAGAGGCTGGGGCCTGCTTCAGATCTTGTGTTACCCTCTCTCTCTGCCCCACTTGTGCTCTGTCTCTCAAAAATAAATAAAAACATTTTTTTTTTAATATGCACTTTGGAGGCTCCTGGGTGGCTCAGTCGGATAAGCATCTGACTCGATTTCAGCTCAGGTCATGATGTCATAATTCATGAGATCAAGGCCCCCAGTCAGGGTCTGTGCTGACATTGTGGAGCCTGCTTGGGATTCTCTCTCTCTGCCCCTCCCCTGCTTGCTCGCTCACTTTCTTGCTTTCTCTCTCTCTCTCTCTCTCTCTGTCTCTCAAAATAAATAAACTTTAAAAAAAATAAGGAATATGCACTTTGACAAGCTGATGATGTTTATACATTGACCACTATACTAGGAGGATTCCCTTATATTGCAAACTAATACCTACTTTGATGGCCAAGAACTCAAGCCTGTGCCTCTTATTAAAATGAGCACCACTGCAATCCTGTCATTGGGCAGCAGTTGTGCTATTTCACTAGTTAATTTTGAGGAAGCTCCTGGGGCTGGGGACTTAATGTGTACAGTGCTTTTCCCACATAAAGGAGGCAAACTTTGGTTGGGTACAAGAAATAAAATTATCAGCCTTCTTTCCTGTCTTAAGAGTTTGATTTTGAAGGAATCTAATTGTTGATTTTATAAGTGTTCTGTACATATTTACTATAAAAGTGAAAAAACAGCCTATGTTTTAAGTTTGTGAGAATAAAACAGATTTAAAGCAGTACAGGGACGCCTGGGTGGCTCAGTCAGTTAAGCCTCCAACTTTGGCTTGGGTCATGATCTCACGGTTTGTGGGTTCGAGCCCCAAGTGGAGCCTGCTTGGGATTCTCCCTCTCTCTCTTTGCTTCCCTCTCTCTCTGCCTCTCCCCCACTTGCACTCATGTGCTCTCTCTCTCTCTCTCTCTCTCTCTCTCAAATAAGTAAACTTAAAGCAACACACACAGAGGAAAAAGCACACAAAAGCATCTCTGAAAGAAACATCAATGAGATAAATTTATGGACTAACCCCATATATGCAAGTGGCTGAGATTTCTCGGTCTTCCTTTGGTTGATTATAACCTTAAAAAGAATACAAAATCAACGTTCATACTAGCATCATTATTTTATCATCTCCAAGTGTCTACTATTTAGTATTTTTCTTTGGAGTAGTTCTAGATTTTGGTTTTGTTTTTTCTGGCTGTTTCATTACAAAGCTGCAATGAATGTCTTTATACATGTGTCTTTATGTACTTGTGTTTCCTTAGGATAAATTTCTAGATGTAGAATTACTATATCAAAGATATACAAGTGTAAAATGGTATCCAGTTTGTGGGGCTGACTGGCTCCATAGAGTATGTAGCTGATGATCTCAGGGTTGTGAGTTACAAGCCCCATGTTGGGTGTGGAGCCTACTTAAAACAAAAATGACTTAAAACATAGTGCCAGTTTGCCTTCAAAATATTCCAGTAAATTTATACTCCAACCAATAGTGTTAAGAGAAAGCCTTTTCAGGAACTGTCTCATAATTGTCTATTAGCATCTGCCCTAACCCCTTACTCGCTAACATAGTTTTTTACATAGTTAACTTTTAAAAAATACTAACATGAGGGGCTCCTGAGTGTCTCAGTCATTTAAGTATTCAACTTTGGCTTGGTCATGATCTCACAGTTTGTGGATTCAAGCCCCGCATCAGGCCCTGCTTTTACGGTGTGCAGAGCCTGCTTCGGATCCTCTGTCTCTCTGACCCTTCCCCACTGGCACTCTCTCAAAAATAAACATTTAAAAAATATATTAACTTGAATTAAGTGGTTTAAAGTCAGGTAATTTTCCCTTTCTACCTCTTAAAATTCTGTAGTGAAGATGTACAAGAGGATTTATCAGTACAGAACTGAAATCACATTCAAGGTTTATACACTCCCACCCAATCTTGTGCTATTAACCCAAAATGGGAATTTGTGTGGATAGAAAATTAACCCCTTCTTCAGAACACTGTACCACTAGGTGCCAGAAAATTGGCCTATGATTTAATGACTAGAACATGAATGCCCACCACCGACCCCAGATTTATGTAAAGAATAACTTGCACAGTTGTAAGCACAGCCCTGCACTGCTTCTGTGGTTCTTAATTACAGACTTTTTTTTTTTTTTTAAGATTTTATTAAGTAATCTCTATACCCAACATGGTAAACCTGCATCCCTGAGATCAAGAGTTGGGGTGTTTGGGTGGTTCAGTCAGTTAAGCATCTATCTCTTGATTTCTGCTCAGGTCATTATCTGATAGGTTTGTGAGTTCAAGCCCCACATCAGGTTCCTCGAGCTGTGGAGCCTGCTTGGGACTCTGCCTCTCCCCCATTCGCATGTGCATGTGCTCTCTCTCTCTCAAAATAAATAAATAAACATTAAAAAAAAAAAAAAAAGTCACACTCTACCCACTGAGCCAGGCTGGTGGCCCTTAATTCTGGTCTTTTATCATTTGTTGGAAAGTATAAAGTAGTAGGCTTAAAATAATTAACATTCACTGAGCACTTACCATGTGTCAGGTGCTACTGACTTCTAGTCTAACAACCCTTTCTAACAAATACTATTATTATGCCCACTTCACATATGAGGAAGCTGATGCATAGAGAGCTTAAGGAAAGGAACTTAGTCAATTCCACTTGAGTCGTTAGGAATGCCTCTTAATTTCTAATGCCTCTAAAGCTCTGTGATTCTGAAAAGCACAAGCTACTCTATGTTGGAACACTTCCTAAATAGCCTGATGATAATTCAAATCTTGTTGAAATATCTGGCAGGTATATAGATTTTCATCATTTTCTCTTTTTTTTCTGTATGCTTGAAAATGATCATAATTAAAAATCTTATTCTTTTTTTTTTTAACGTTTATTTATTTTTGAGACAGAGACAGAGCATGAACGGGGGGAGGGTCAGAGAGAGAGGGAGACACAGAATCAGAAGTAGCTCCAGGTTCTGAGCTGTCAGCACAGAGCCTGACACAGGGCTTGAACTCATGGACCGCGAGATCACGACCTGAGCCGAAGTCGGACGCTTAACCAACTGAGCCACCCAGGCGCCCAAAAAATCTTATTCTTTAAAGCAGTAGCATTCTATTTATTTTTGCTTTAATTCTAAGTAACTCTGAAAACTTTATTTTTATTTTTATTTTTTTAAGTTTATTGAGAGAGCAAATTGGGGAGGGGTGAGAGAGAGGGAGACAGAATCCCAAGCAGGCTCTGTGCTGTCAGCACAGAGTCCAATACAGGGCTCAAACTCATAACCCGAGCCGAAATCAAGAGTCCGACGCTTAACCAACTGAACCACTCAGGTGCCCCTAAGACAACAAAAACTTGTAAATTAGAACTTTACAACATTCTTGGTCAACACACATTTGCAGACACCCACTGTGGGCCAGGTGCTTGTTCGATAGAACTCAAGGAAGCAGAAGATGCAGCTGCTCTGCCCTCACAGTTCACAAAGTGAACCTCAAACGTTAGACCCTCCTGCTGAAGTCAGGTTATCATTTAAGTCCTTTCTTGCTTAAGTAAGGGGGAGCTCAGGGAAGCAACAAATAGAGTGAGAACGTGAGAAATGATGAAGACAAAAGCTGCAAAGTGGAATTTGAGTTTATGGAAGAGAAATCCCTCTCCCTCTGCTAGCTACACACTGAAGAAAGTAGAAAACAGAAATAACAGCAGCCAAGACCTATCCCTTGGCAGGTAATCGAGTTTTAAGTACAGCTGCATCCCTTTGTACCCCATATCTCCACCCTAAAATCACTTCCCAAGATCTTTTGAGCTCTGGCAGGTTGGTACCTGGAGAGCTGTGCTATGCTATAGAAGTGCACAGAAGCCATATGTGAGTCCTTGGGACCTCAAAACTGCTTTCCTAACCTTAGCCAAGAAGCAGAGAAGGCCTTGGTTTCTCGCAGAGGTGGATGTACCTGACTCCAGGAAAAGAATTGGTCAGACAACAAATGCATCTATTTATAACCTATAATCTGCTGGGCCAGCAACATGCTAATAACCAGCTGGATATGATGGAGAGGCCACAAGCCAACTGTCAGAATAGGAAGATCCTTGCACTAGTGGTCAGAGAAAAGGATATACATGAAAGGGCTGCATGAGCCAAAAAGCACTATAAAAAAAGTCCTTGCTGTTATGAGCTGGTTTCACTACTCACTACTTCATGTCCTTGGGCATGCCCTCTCTGAGCCTCCATGTCTTCACCTATAAACTGAGCCTGAGTGGCTCAGTTAAGCGTCTGACTCTTGGTTCATGGGTTTGTGAGTTCCAGTGCCTCCTCAGCATCCTCATGCACTGTCCTCACACTGACAGTGCAAATCCAGTCACACTTGGAATTCTCTTTCTCTCTCTGCCTCTCCTGTGCACGCTCTCTCTCAAAATAAATAAATCAGTGTAAACAAAATGAAATGGAAATAATTCTCTATCTTACAGAGTACTTGGAAGCTGAGGTAATTTATGCAAAAATTCCTTATAAACTGAACAAATATATTATTACTCAGAATCTGTTCTACTTAAAAACAAGAAGATCCAACAGCTAAGTATTCCAGAGAAGTCAGGAGGAGGGATTAGGGAAACTTCCCTGAAAGCCACTTAGCCAACCATTTACTGGACCCATTTTCTGTTAGTTCTGGGCACACAGCTAGACTATATTCCTCAGCTTTACCTGCAGTTAGATGTGGCCATGTAACTGAGTTCTAGCCAGTGGAATGGTAGTGATGTGCTGACGTACATCTCTTGAAGGCCTGCTCTGTAAAAATCCCCACTGCACCCAATGCCCTATCCCTGCTGCTACTGGCTCCATGCAGACAAATGGTAACTTTGGAGGCCTGGTGCTGAGATACAGAAGCTACAAGGTAAAAGAAGCTTGGGGCCCTGAGTCACCACCAGTGGCTTGGAGGCCAGCTACCCACTGAACTTTATAGTGGAAGAAATAAACTTACTACATTTGGGCCATTAAATTAGCTTGAACCATATGAACTTGCCAATATTTGACTTTATGAAGTAAAAAAAATAGGGATGTCTGACTGGCTCAGTTGGTAGAGCATATGACTCCTGATCTTGGGTTTTAAGTTCAAGCCCCACGTTGGATGTAGAGTTTATTTTATTTTATTTTATTTTATTTATTTATTTATTTATTTATTTATTTAATGTTTATTTATTTTTGAGAGACAGAGTGTGAGCAGGGGAGGGGCAGAGAGACAGAGAAAGACACAGAATCTGAAGAGGCTCTAGGCTCTGAGCTGTCAGCACAGAGCCCGACGCGGGGCTCGAACTCACAGGCTGTGAGATCATGACCTGAGCCGAAGTCGGACACTTAACCGACTGAGCCACCCAAGTGCCCCAGAGTTTATTTTAAATAAGCCCTATATTGGGTGTAGAGTTTCCTTTAAATACATACATACATACATACATACATACATATATAAATTTTTTTAAACTAATTTCATATGATTCTCCCTAATCATTTGATTTGCTTTAGCAGCTAGTGTAACAATACACCATTTTAAAGGAAGTCTTTTTGACAGCCACATTTTCAAAGGTGAGAAGGAAAATTATTATTATTGAGCTCATGGAGCAAAGATTATAAACTGCTTGCCTTTGATCCAGCTTTGGATGCAAAAATACATGATTTGCTCCACAAAATGTTGGCCCACATAGTTTTCAAAGGTTGAATTCAGAGCCAAATCATGCAGAAGTCAAAAATGTATTTTCTATGTCATTTTGTTTTTTGACCTTCAGAATCAATGTAGCAAAAAACAAAACAAAACAAAACAAAAAAACCTAAAACCAAAAATTAAGGAAGACAAAAGGACAAAATCTCTTCAATAAACAAAGAATTGAACTATTTAGATCTTAAAAGAAAGACAGAAAAATTTATAATTAAGAGGTGAGGAAGGGAGCCTGGCTGGTTCATTGGTGGAACATGTGACTCATCATCTCGGGGTCATGTGTTCAAGCTCCACGTTGGGCATAGAGCTTACTTTAAAAAAAAAAAAAAAAAGGGAAGGAGGGGTGCCTGAATGGCTCAGTTGATAAGCGTCCAACTCCTGGTTTCAGCTCAGGTCATGATCTCACAGCTGGACTTTGAGCCCCGCATCAGGCTCTGTGCTGGCAGTGCAGAACCTGCTTGGGATTCTCTCTCTCTCCCTCTCTCTGCCCCTCCCTTCCTCTTGCTCTCTCTGTCTCTCTCAAAAATAAACATTTTTTTAAAAAGAGGTAAGGAATTTTTTCTAAAGTATATGAAATTCAGGGGTGCCTGGCTGGCTCAGTCAGTAGAGCATGCAGGTCTTGATCTCAGGGTCCTGAGTTCAGGCCCTACATTGGGCATAGAAATTACTTAATAAAAAAATTATATGGAATTCAGAAAACATAAAGGAAATGATTGACAAAAATGACCATGTAGAAACTTGTATGGCAAAAATAGTGTAAAATAGTCAAAATGTGACAAAGAGATGGTTTCTTTAATATATAAAGAGGTTGAATTAATAAGAAAAAGATAGAAGAAAAGACTGGGGCGCCTGGGTAGTTCAGTTGGTTGAGCGACCCACTCTTGACTTCAGCTCAGGTCATGATCTCACAGTCGTGAGATGAGCCTTGAGTCAGGCTGTGCACTGATCATGGAGCCTGCTTGGGATTCTCTCTCTCTCTCCCTCTGCCCCTCCCCTCTGTTCACGCTCTGTCTCTTTCTAAAAAAGAAAAAAGAAAATACAAATAATATGTAATCTTACAAAAAGAGTGTACAAGGGGGGCACCTGAGTGGCTCAGTTAAGCGTCCGACTTCAGCTCAGGTCTTGATCTCACAATTTGTGTGCTGACAGCTCAGAGCCCAGAGCCTGCTTCAGATTCTGTGTCTCCCTCTCTCTCTCTCTGTGCCTCTCCCCTGCTTGTGCATTCTCTCTCTCTCTCTCTCTCTCAAAAATAAATAAATATTAAAAATAAATCAAAACTAAAACAAATAAAGAGTGTACAAGAAACACCTGGCTGGCTCAGTCAGTGGAGCATGTGACTCTTGATCTCAGGGTTGTTAGTTTGAGCCCCACATTAGGTGTAGAGATTACTTAAAAAAATAAACACACTTAAAAAAATTGAAATAAAAATGTAAAATAATTGAACCTGTAGTCAAAAAGTATCACAATGTGGGGCACCTGGGTGGCTCAGTCAGTTAAGCATCCAACTCATGGTTGGACAGTGCAGAGCCTACTTGGAATTCTCTCTCTCCCTCTCTCTCTGCCCCTTCCCTGTTCACTCTGTCAAAATAAATAAATAAACTTTAAAAAATTTTTAATTAAAAATAAAACTGTCATGATGTATGTTTTATCTGAAGCTATGACACTGGCTATTTGGTTTTTTGTTTATTGATTTGGTTTTTTTCTCTGCAGAGATCATGAGGGGGTACATATTTTTGATAGTATTGTGGTTTCATCAGTGTAATCAGCAAGACTGTTCCAGTAAAGAACAAAGTGGAAAGTGGGAGGATAAATGAACAAATTATTTGAGATTCATCATTTCCCCACACTTGCCCTTACTTAATCCCCAATTACCAGCCTTTATACTTGAGGCTGAGAAATCACTCCATGATTTTGAAGGTTTTGAAGGTCTCATCCCCATTTTGTAGAACTGGAATCATAGAAGAGTTAAAGTAGGAGAATTATAACTCCAGCTTCTACCTGTTTAATGTATTTGAGAAACATGTTTGTGAAATGCTAGATTGAGGACCAAAGGGTTGTAAATATAAGTTAATCCAAAGATCTGATTTCATCTTAAATGATCTATAATAATTTGGAAGAGCACAAATAGATATTAAGATTTTGCTTCATTTTCTCCTTGTTCTAGATGTGCTTTTCTCTTTCCCATAGTCTTCCGTGGAGGCTTCCTCCATCTCTCATCAATTCTTCTCAAATCACAAATGTTTTCCCAGTCTGTGAAATCTAGTGACTGGCTGGCCAGAGCATTACGGCAATTGTGTTCTTCTGAAGGAAATCCTTTTTTTAACTGCCAGGAATTTCAGGCTCCAAACTTGGGGGGGCGGGGGTGGGGGGGGAGATTTTTTGGCATAATGCCGGGTAATTGCCTTCTTTCCCTTTAGCCAACTGAAGGCGACTGGCTGGAGCCCAAGGGTAAAACCACAGTCTCCCATGGCTGCAAGGGACAGACTTTCAGGGATCCTGGGAGATTGAGACTGGTCATTTCTCCTTCTATACAGACAAGACCTCTTTCAAACCACAGCCTGGCAGAACTTTAATGCTTTCCAAGGAGAAATCATACGACTCTATTCATCACAACAGCATTAAAAACAATACAATAAAGCATTGTTTTTCGTCTAAAACAGAGATTGGCAAACTTTTTCTGCTAAGGACCAGTAAATATTTTAGGCTTCACAGACTATATGCTTTCTATTGCAACTACAGCAAAAATAGCTGTAGACAATACCTGAGCAAATGAGCATGCTTTCCAACAAAACTTTGCAGGCACTTACCTGAAACTAATGTAACCACATTAGTGTATCAACTACAATAAAACAAAAACAAACAAACAAACAAACAAACAAAAAACGGGTGTCTGAGTGGCTCAGCAGTTAAGCGTCTGACTTTGGCTCAGGTCATGATCTTACAGTTTGTGGGTTCAAGCCCTGCCTCAGACTCTACGCTGACAGCTGAGTCTGGAGCCTGCTTCCAATCTGTTTCCCTCTCTCTCTGCCCCTCCCCCACTCCCATTATGTCTCTGTCTTTCAAAAATGAATAAAGGTTAAAAATAAATAAATAAACAAACAAAACTTTGTGGACACTGAAATTTGAATTTCATTTAATTTTCACATCACATAAAATAATTCTTTTTCCCCCCAGCCATTTACAAATGAAAATTTTTTAGCTCATGGTCTATATAAAAACAAGCCTATAGTTTATTGACCCTTGATCTAAATTACTGGTTTTAAACTGCTTTGGCAAGTCCTCTGAGGGGAAAAAGAGTTGGTTGGACTTGGCAATTCGAATTCAGGCTTTCATTATTGTAGCCATCCCCCTTTTTCCTGTTTTATAATTGGGGCTCCCAGGTTTGAGGGATTGTTTGTTTGTTTGTTTGTTTGTTTGTTTTGGGAGTTCTTAACTTTTTTTTGATTGAAGTATAGTTGACATACAATATTATATTTGTTTCAGGTATAAAACATAGTGATATGACATTTACATACATTATGAATGATCACCACAGGAAGTCTAGTTACCATCTGTCACCACAGAAAGTTATTACAATATTGCTGACTATTCCCTACATTGTACTTACATCCCTGTGACTTATTTATTTTATAACTGTAAGTTTGTACCTTCCCAGGTTTTGTTTTATATATGGAGAAGTTTCCATAAAAAAACCAGAATCTCCTTTTTGCAATTTCAGTCCATTTTCTTTTGGTCTTCCCTCTGTGAAGATAGAAAATAGTAGCTAGCTTACTTTAAGGGCCTTTCAAAAAATGATCAACAGGGGTGCCTGGGTGGCTCAGTTGATTAAGCATCCAGCTTCAGCTCAGGTCATGATCTTGCAGTCTGTGAGTTCAAGCCCGCGTCAGGCTCTGTGCTGATGGCTCAGAGCCTGGAGCCTGCTTTGGATTCTGTGTCTCCCTCTCTCTCTGCCCCTCCTCCACTCACACTCTGTTTCTCTCTCTCAAAAGCAAACATTAAAAAATTAAAAAAAAAGAGAGATCAACAATTCAATCTTAAATAAGTCTTGTTCTTTCATCTGCCTTGTAAGTCAGTCACATTTTGCCAATGCTTTAGTTTGTATTTGAGATCTTTCTTTTTAAAAAAAAATTTTTTTTAAACATTTATTTATTTTTGAGAGAGAGAGAGACAGAGCATGAGTGGGGGAGGGGCAGGGAGAGAGAGGGAGACACAGAATCTGAAGCAGTCTCCAGGCTCCGAGCTGTCAGCCCCCAATGGGGGCTCAAACTCACAAACTGTGAGATCATGGCCCGAGCCAAAGTCGGTCATCCAACCAACTGAGCCATCCAAGAACCCCTGTGTTTGTGATCTTTCTCTCCAAGTTCTCAAAATCCCTCAGAATTCCACAGACTGAAATAATATCTCACAGGGAAGAGCACCTTGCTGTGCATCCCCGCATCTTTTCTCTATTAGTCAGGGTGTCCAACAGCACCCTGGCTGGAGGGAGAGCCCCCATTGTGCTTAGAAGAAAGAAACAAGTGGCAAGGCTAAGAAGACTGCTTGGGCTTGGAGTCTGGTCTGAGATCTAAGAGAGGTTTTTTGTTGTTGTTTTTTTTATTTTTTATTTTTTTAAAGTTTATTTATCCTGAGTGAGACAGAGATGTGAGTAGGGGAGGGGCAGAGAGAGGAGACAGAATCCCAAGCAGCTCTGCACTGCCAACACAGAGCCTGATGCAGGACTCCAACTCATGGAACTGTGAAATCATGTCCTGAGCCAAAACCAAGAGTCAAATGTTTAACTGACTGAGCCACCTAGGTGCCCCTAAGAGAGTACTTATGTGGGAAAAAAAGGTCAGAATCCAGGAAAATTTTGAATAGACAAGAAACAAAGTGGGCAGTAAATGAGAACAAGCAATTTAAGATAGGTGCCATGAGTAACACAGGGGCGCTTCAATATCATCTCCTATGCTGGATGTTTGTATGTATGTATGTATGTATGGAATAAATTCTACCCCTAATGTGGGGCTCAAACTCATGACCCAGAGATCAAGAAGCACATACCCTACTGACTGAGGCAGCCAGGAACCCCTCCTATGCCTCTTTTATACAAAAATAATGCATGTTCATCACAGAAAAAAAAAATTATATACTGGGGCACCTGGCTGGCTCAGTCAGTGGAGCATGCAACTCTTGATCACGAGGTTGTAAGTTCAGGCCCCACATTGGGTGTAGAGATTACTTAAAGATAAAATTTATAAATGAATGAATGAATGAATGATTACTTAAAGATAAAATATATAAATGAATGAATGAATAAAATCTTTTGAAAAATTATATACCAGGGGCACCTGGGTGGCTCAGTCGGTTGGGCACCTGACTCTTGATTTCGGCTCAGGTCATGACCTTGAGGTTCATGGGTTTGAGTCCTGCATCAGGCTCTGCACTGACGGTGGGGAGCCTGCTTTGGGGTTCTCTCTCTCTCCGTCTTTCTCTGCCCATTCCCCAACTTGTGCACTCTCTGTCTCTCTCAAAATAAATAAATAAACAAAAAATTATATACTAGGGGCTCCTGGGTGGCTCAGTCCGTTGACTGTCTGACTTTAGCTCAGGTCATGATCTTGCAGTCAGTGAGTTCAAGTCCAGCATCAGGCTCTGTGCTGACAGCTCAGAGCCTGGAGCCTGCTTCAGATTCTGTGTCTACTTCTCTTTTTGCCCCTCCCCTGCCCATGCTGTCTCTCTAAAAAGAAATAAACATTAAAAAAATGAAAAAAATTATATACTAAAGAATTAAAATCACCCATAATTCTGTCACTCAGAGATAATAACTGTGAACAATTTGGTGTGTGTCTTCCCAGAATTTTTTCTATGACCATACATATTTATAAATTTTAAATTCTCAGTTGTGTCATTTGAATGTCTCATGAGCAATTCAGATTCACTGTGTGCCATAAAAGTTTCTTCATCTCTAAACCTGTTTTACTGATACCCACTGCCCATTTCAAAACTTTGAAGTTCCTGGTCCTGGTTCTCCCTCACCACCATCCCATGGATCATTAACTCTCCCGGTTAGCTCTTCTTTTCCAAAAGTCAGAATAGTCACACTTTTACCTGTTCTTTCTAAAACATAAATCTGATTTTTTATTCTTAATATAAAACATTTTTATTTCAAAAGAGAGTCTTTATATTTGCATAACTAAAAAACAGACTCCCTGGTGTAGAGTGGGCAGTACCTCTGCCAACTAATATCCTGTTATCTACTGGACATTTGAAAATTATCCATTGTCAGGGATACCAGTAAAAGCTGGTGCAAAATAAATTCATTAATTAATTAAAATAAAAGCTGATGCAAAGCCATCGTTGGTCCCTACAAAGTCAGGCATCAGTACCTGAAAGGTGAGTTCTAGAGACAGAAGAGGTACCTTTGGATCCTAGCTCTAAAATGAGTTGGTGGAGCACCTGGGTGCCTCAGTGGGTTAAGCGTCCGACTCTTGATCTCAGCTCAGGTCTTGATGTCAAGATTGTAAGTTCAAGCCCCATGTTGGGCTCCATGCTAGACATGGAGCCTACTTATAAGTAAGTAAATAAGTATATAAATAAATAAAGTTGGTTTTATTATATTTATTACATTATGGGGGCTCCTGGTGGGCCCAGTTGGTAGAGTATGCAACTCTTGATCTCAAGGTTGTAAGTTTGAGCCCCACGTTGGGTATAGAGATTACTTAAAAATAAAATATTTAAAGTGAGTTGATTATGGAAGTGGAGGTGTCTGATGCTGAGTAAACCTGGTAATTCAGAATCTAAGGACTATTTGGAAGTGGGTAATTAATCTCAATTAACAGGAGTGCCTTCTCCTTAGGGTCTGAGAAACTCTGGAGAGAGGAGGTATCCACAGATGGCAGGTATGCTCTCATAGTCTGCCATATTAATAACAGATAACATTTACTGAGCACTTACTGTGTACCAGGCACTGCGCTAAGAGCTTTGTTTTCATGTTCTCTTATTCCTCACCCCAGCACTCTGAATGAGACATGTTTATCAGAAGAGGAAAGAGAGGCTTAGATGCTATGTTAAATAATTGGTCCAAGGCTAGAAAGTGCAAGAGCTGAGATTGGAGCCCTGGCTAAGTGACTTCAGAGTCCTGACTTTTATGTCATTTGGCTGCTGCTGTCCATACTCAGGACTCCACAGTGAGGACTAGTGTCAGACAGAAGAGGAGGTTACCCAGGAGGACAACCCCTATGGTCTAGTAGAAGCTAGGGCCAGGGTATAAACCCGGACTCTGAAGGGAGTGAAATTCCTCAGGCCAAACTGTTATCCCAAAGCTTCTGTGTTTGAGCAAAGGCCTGAAACAGAGAGACATCCACAGTAAAACAAGCCTGTTTAGGCTGTTGAAGAGACTCTGGGTGGGGAATTAGCTACCCTGGAGAATGAGGCCAGAAATCTGCCATTATCCAGTCTGCTGTGTCCACTGCTGTCAGTGCAAATTCTTTACCTGCTGCTCATCCAATTTAACAATCCATAGACAGAGTTAACAGAAACCTTTGGGATTCCAAAAAACACTTGTCACATTGTAGCTCTCACTTCAACAATATATGGCCCTTGCAAGTACTAGACACCTGAAGATCAGCTGTACATTCACTAGCAAGTATTGCTTGAGTACTAGCTTTGTTTTAGGCACTGTGTCAGATGCTAGGGATATGGCAGTGAACAAGAAAAACGGTCTCAGGGCACCTGGCTGGCTCTGTCAGTAGAGCATACGACTCTTGATGTCGGGTTTGTGAGTTCAAGCCCCATGTTGGGTGCAGATCCAATAAGTAAATAAGTAAGTAAGTAAGTAAGTAAATAAATAAATAAATAAATAGAAAGAAAATCTAAAAAAAAAAAAGAAAAAAGATAAACTGTCTCTGTATTCATGGAGCATAGGGCAGAAAGCAGGTGACAGGTGGGTAATTTGTAACAAGATGTGAGGAATGATGTGATGAGACAGTACAGTACTCTAGGAAAATACAGAGCAAAGAGATTTTCCAGCTTCGAGGTTAAGGAATGTCTCCTTGAGGAAATAACTTTTAAGGTGAGACCTGAAGAAATAGGTGTTACCCAAGTGAAACGTGAGCCACCTAGGCAGAGGTAAGGTAGCCTAGTGGAAGGAGATGGAGAAGCTGCCAGAGAAGAGTGAGGTCAGCAGTTGGAAAGGGAAGTGGAGTTCAGGGAGGGGCTTTGGTTGTTGTTGATATGTTTATTTTGCAAGATAGGAGAGGTTTTACAAGATGGAAGAGAAAAAAAATGAGCGTAAAAATATAAACAATTGGTGGATTTGTGTAAAGGGTAAAGGGTAAATGGGAAAAGTTACCCCCTCCAAAGACAAGTGAGCAAATCATGTTAATTCCCTGCTTGTAACTAAGTCTCTAATGACTCCCCCTGACCTGGAAATCAAAATTCATTAGGACTTCCATGGTTTCTGAGATGTGGGCCCTGCTTATCTGTCTGGCCTTATCTCCTTTCATTCTGTTCATCACAGCCTTCCAGCCACATGGATCCTGGAGCACTTTAAGCTCATTCCTGCCTCAGGGCCTTAGGACTTCCAGTTACCTTTGTCTGAAATACTCTTCCTCCAACTCAGAACAGCACGGATTTCTCATTCAGGTTGTAGTACATAGATTTCTTCCTCTAAGAAGCTTTCCCCAACCACATTTCTAACATTTTCTCATCCGTCTACCCCAGACTTTTCAGTATCTCAGTTATGTCTGCCTCCTCCAGGAGACTGAAAATCCCCAGAGAGCAGGATCTACTTTGTCTTGAGCATCACCCCACCTCCTGCACCCAATTCAGAAGAAAAGGATCTACTCAATAAATAGTTTTTGAATGAATAAATTAACAAATGAGGAAGGAGATTGTTGCCAGAGAGCACATTAGTGAAGGAAGTGGAACAGTGTTGATGATGAGGTTTGGGTGTAAAAGTGGGTGTGAATCCTTCAGTGCATTGGAGGCAGCTCACTGAATAAATGATGAATGAAGAAAGTAGATATCTATGGAGCACAGAACAATAATGTTGCATAGGAGGAAAAGACAGTTCCTATTGTTTCCCTATTTCCTTCCCGTCTTTGGAAGCTGGAAAAGGAGCTGCCATGGATTAAGGCATTTGCTTCTACTCGTCATTTGAATCTTTACTGCACTCCTGTGGTATAGAAGCTGGAAAGTAGCCCAAGGGAGTCAAAATCTTGACTTTGATTTATAAACATGTTTAAAAAAAAGAAAGAAAGAAAGAAAAAGAAATTGTGGTTATGACCTACCCATAGTCAAGAAATCTCTTTGACTTCCATGGGTTTGGTATTAATGGAAGCCTTTTATCTCCAGAACTTTGTACTTGTGCTGCCAAGCGGAGGAGGGGAAAATGCAGAAAGCTCTGTCTGCATAATCACCCCCCTGCTGGCCCTCCCCAAATTCAGAGCTTGCTTGAAGGCTCACCCCCCGCCCCCCCTGGTTCTCAGAGGCCCCAGGCTAGCATGAGAAATCAGTGGGAAAATGTTCCTTTAGATGTCAAAGCCACAGCTTCTACCAGAAAACTGGGGACAGATGAATAAAGCCCCAGGCAAGGACAGGCAGGTCCTTATGTTGCTTATGTGAACATTCTAAAAATTTCCTCATAAATGCTGAGCCTGGAGTTCTTAGACAAAATGCTAATAAGTTCTGCCCTAAAACACATTTATAAAATTAAAGGCACTTCACCCTCTCCCTCATGGCCTCCGTCTTTTGACAGGGCCACTTTCAAGGGGGAAATAAGCTTATTTTAAAGTGTATTTTGCAATCCATGGCTCCCTCCAAAGAATTATCTTTTCTCCCATTTTCTATAAGAATTTTAATTTATTTTAATTTATCTTATTTTTTTTAAATGTTTACTTTATTTTTGAGAGAGAGAGATAAAGAGAGAGAGAATGAGAGGGGGTAGGGCAGAGAGAGAGGGAGACAAAGGATCCAAAGCAGGCTCTGTGCTGTCAGTGCAGAGCTCAATGTGGGCTCCAACTCAAGAATCCTGAGATCACAACCTGAGCCGAAGTCGATGCTTAACCGACTGAGCCACTCAGATACCCTAAGAATTTTTAAATAAAAGTTTTAATTTTGGAATAATTTTAGACTTAGAGAAAAGTTGCACGGTTAGTACAGAGTGCCCATAAAATCCTCTTCAGTTTCCTCTATTGTTAACATCTTTTCTTAATTACTACAGTACATTTGTCACAACTAAGGAATCAATATTGGCCCATTACTGTTAATTGAACTCCACACTTTATTTGGATTTCATTAGTTTTTTTCCCTGATGTCCTTTTTCCATTCCAGATTCCATCCACAATATCATAGTATGCATCTTTTGGCTCCTCTGGGCTGTGACAGTTTCTCAGATTGTCCTATGTATGTATGTATGTATGTATGTATGTATGTATTTATTTAGTAAGCACTGTACCTGACTCGGGGCTGAAACTCACGAACCATGAGATTTTGACCTGAGCCAAAATCAAGAGTTGACGCTTAATCTTAACTGACTGAACCACCTAGGCACCCAGAGCATGCAACTTTTGATCTCTAGGTCAGGAATCTGAGCCCCACGTTGTGGGTAGAGGCCATCCTCCCCAGAAAAGCCAGTGGAGGAGGAATGGGGTAGGACAAGGCGTGGAGATCAAGCTCACCTCCTGGAAGAGGGAGCATTTACATATATTAAATGGAATTCTTTTGTCAGGAAGATTTGTTTCTTTTTCCCCATTTATTTATTCATTAATTCATTTTTATCTAAAAGACTCATACGAATTTTTACTTTGAGTTGTAAACCAACATGTATTAACTTTATTACACAAATTGTTCTCATTTTGGCCATCTGGAGTTCTTTCAGGTTGGTCTTTGTGTCCCTTTGACATGTTCCTGTCTTATAAAAATTTTTAAATTTATTTATTTATTTTGAGAGAGAGAGAACAAGCAGGGGAGAGGGGTAGAGGGAAGGAGAGACAGAATCCCAAGCAGGCTCCATGCTATCAGCTCAGAGCCCAATACCAGGCTAGAATGACCTGAGCCAAGATCAAGAGTCGGCCACCTAACTAACTAAGCCACCCAGGTGCCCCTGTCCTTATAAAACTTTTAAAATATACAAATGAAAGCTGATCACTTATATTTTGAGGCAGTTTTTTCTTAACATTACATACAAGGTCTTGGCAATCGCCTAGTGACTCTAGAAGACATTTCACTTTATTTTTTTTTTAATTTTTTTTTTAACGTTTATTTATTTTTGAGACAGAGAGAGACAGAGCATGAACGGGGGAGGGGCAGAGAGGGAGGGAGACACAGAACCGGAAGCAGGCTCCAGGCTCTGAGCCATCAGCCCAGAGCCCTACGCGGGGCTCGAACTCACGGACCGCGAGATCGTGACCTGAGCTGAAGTTGGATGCTTAACCGACTGATCCACCCAGGCGCCCTGAGATTTCACTTTAAAAGGTAATGTTTTCCTAAACTGATTGTGCTGATATTATGAGTCATGGTTTAACTACTTTGATTTGTTTTTTTTTTCCCCTTGTTAAAAAATTTTACACTAGTAATCTGAGTTCATTGTAGAAAAATTGGAAAATTCAGATAAGAAACAGAAGAAATTAGCCATTATCTCATTATATCTTGCTGTACTTTCTTCCTTCCCAGGATGTGTATGTATTCATGTGCATATACCTCCAACCAGTATATTAACATCTTTCTTACATCATTAGATACATTTAATGGATATTTAACTTGTTTTCTACTTCTTTGCTATTATAAAATCCTTGTATATATTTTATTTTTATTTTTTACTTTTATTTTTTTTTTTAAATCAGAAAACATTTGCTTTTACTTGGAATACAAAGAAAAATTCATTTTTCACTTCTTGCTTTACTAAGGTAGCAAGTGGGAAATGGTCACTTGATGGGGCACCTGGCCGACTGGGTTCTTCTCTACCTAGCCCAAGCCAGAATTCATTTGCCAGTCTCCAATACAGTTGGGTGGCCATGTGACTGTGTTCTGGCCAACAAAATGTGAGCAGGACTGAAAGGCACCACTTCTAGGTCCATAAAAACCTCACAAGCACACTCCTCACTCTTTGGCTATCCATTTTCCTGCTGAATGGAGAGGACTTTGAAGACAAAGAAAAGGGCGGAGCCACAAGATGGAAAAAGCCAGTGTTCTTGAATCATTATATGGGGCAGAGCCCCTTCCCCTCCTTGTCCTACCTCCTCCTTCCCCTCTTTTTCCTTCCCCTCTCTTTTCCTTCTGATTCTTCCTTTCTTTTTTCCTTCTTCTCTCCAGCCCCTCCACCAACCCATATTGGACTGTAAACAAGAGAAACAAACTTTTATTATGTCAAACCACTAGACTCTCAGGGTTCATTTATTATGACAGCTGAATTGTTTCTCTATGCAATACACAATGAACACCTGTTGGGATGAGCACTGGGTGTTGTATGGAAACCAATTTGACAATAAATTTCATATTTAAAAAAAAAGAAATATACCTTTTGGGATATTTCCTTAACTGAGATGTCCTACTCTGAGAACATTTTCTCCTTCTGCACAAATGGGAGTGAGCCTGCATAGTTAAGAAATAACCAAACAGAACTCTGGCCTTTGCACTGAGCTATCGGGAGCTAATTGCTAGGCTATCTTTACAATAAACTACCCTCTGGGAAGGTTTCTCCTGCTTGCAGTAGAAAGAACATTGGCTAAGATGCTATGTATATTTTTAAATATTTTGCATAAAATGAGGCAATGAAGTCTAGAGGGGAAAAGTGCCACACTGTCAGATCTGTGTTCTAGACCTCTTCAGCCACATCTGTGTCCTTAAACTTTCTTTCTTTTTTTTAAGTGTTTATTTATTTTTGAGAGAGAGAGAGCAGGGGAGGGGAGAGAGAGAGGGAGACAGGATCCAAAGCAGACTCCATGACCACAGACAACCCGATACAGGCCTTGAACTCATAAACCATGAGATCATGACCTGAGCCGAAGTCAGCCTCTTAACTGACTGAGCCCCCATGTCCTTAAGCTTTCAACATGTCCTAAGTTCTCTAGACCTCAGTTTTGTTATCTGTAAAATGTATGGTGGGACTAGACAGCTTTAATATTCTTTGGTTCTATTTCTTTCTTTTCTTTTTTTCTTTTTTTTTTTTTTAATGTTTATTTACTTTTGAGAGACAGAGAGAGAGCAGGGAGGTGCAGAGGGGCGGGGGGATAAAGGATCTGAAGCAGGCTCAGTGCTGACAGCAAAGAGCCAATGCAGGGCTCAAACTCATGAACTGTGAGATTATGATCTGAGCTAAAATCAGATGTTCAACCGAGTGAGCCACTCAGGTGCCCCACCTTTGATTCTATTTCATGTGGTTCTCACACAAACTACATGAAGCAAGGCAGGTAAAAGAGAAAGGTTTAAATATTCATCTAAAGTTTTGGGTCCTAAATATCCTAACTTTTCCCCAGAGAAGACCCAAAGGATACCAAACAGAGGTGTCATTTTATAGAGACAGTCCTCAGAAATGTGATTTGAAGAGCACCAGATATCCTTTTTTTTTTTTAATGTTTATTTATTTTTGACACAGAAGAGACACTAGCATGAGCCAGGGAGGAACAGAGAGAGGGGGGGACACAGAATCCAAAGCAGGTTCCAGGCTCTGAACTGTCAGCACAGAGCCCAATGCAGGACTCAAACTCACAGACTGCAAGATCATGACCTGAGCGGAAGTCAGATGCTCAACCGACTGAGCCACCCAGGCGCCCCCAGATATCCTTTTTTATCTGAAAGTATCTCTTTTACCTGCCTCACACCTCTGCACTAAACTTGACTGCAAGCTCCTTTCCTTGTATCTGCCTTTCCTTGTATCTTTCCTTTTCTTGTTATGCCTGCCCCTCAAAGTCTTACCTGCTAACACCTCTACTCTTCACCTCTAAGAACACCAGTGCAGCTGTTTCATATACAAATGTTTCCATCATAACATATGTGCTAACCCTTAAAGTGACAAGCATAATGGAAGCATGTGCAAAGGGTGATGGGATTCACAGGAGGGAGTAGCAACTCTTTAAGGAAAATTTGGAAAGGTTTCACTAGGAAGCTTGCAGGATTCTATCCATCCATTTGGTGGATGGATAGAATTTTGCCTGGTAAACACAAAGGTTTTTCCAGGTGAAGAGAATAGCATGCACTTTTTTAAAAATTAAGTTTATTCATTTATTCTGAGAGAGAGAGAGAGAGAGAGAGAGAGAGAATGTGACTGGGGGAGAGGGAGAGAGAGAATCCCAAGCAGGGTCCATGTTGTCAGCACAGAGCCCAACTTGGGGCTTGAACTCACAAACCGTGAGATCATGACCTGAACCGAAATCAAGGGTCAGATGCTCAGCTGACAGAGCCACCCAGGCACCCCAGCATGCACTTTAATTATAAGATACTTCTTTTGAAATAGAAATACACCACTAGAGATAACACATTAGAGATAACACTATCATCCTACTCTAAGTTAGTCTATTGACTTATTTTCCCAATTATTTGAAGGTTCCAGGGTAACATAAGAATTCTGGGTTCCTGGAAAAATGGGAAAAAAGATTAGAACTAGAAGTGTTCAGATCATTTTTGCAATCATTAATTTATTTAACTCTGACTGAGGTAGTGAGGAATAAGGACACTAAGGCTCAGAAAGAGTGTTTTGATCACTAGCTGAAGGATCACTTTCCTAACTAGCAGAGCTGGACTAGAATCCAGGCATCTTCACTATGTCTAGCATGCTTTTCATTGCACTTCTGGGACAAATATGGCCCTCAGGGCGACATGATGAGAGACCTTCAAAAGAATCCACAGGAAGGGATATATTCAATAATAGCAAGTTCAAGGCAAACATTGTGAAAAATTATAGTGTTCTGAAAAACAAAGGCTGAAACCATGTAATGTTGGATGATTGTTTTTGAATTCCCTTGATTCCCCATCAAGTTGGGTCCTGCACAGACATCAAATTCACTCTTTGTTTATTACTTGGCTTGAGTTACTAAAGTCAGTTGATCACATGCTATGGGATGTAGCCCAAACACCTGAGGGCTGATTTCTTCCCACCTCTGCTTTGTGATGAAAATTTCTCAAGTAAGTAGGTGTTATTTGCCAAGAGAGAACTTTACTTTAAAATGCTTAACAGGAAGCAAAGAGTCCTGGTTTCTTTTTCTTAAGAAACTTTTGAGTAAATAAGTGGGAAAATTTACTTGAAACGTTTTTTTGTTGTTTTTTTTTTTATAACTCATTTGGGATTAACTTACTATTTAAGCATGTGATACTTCCTTTTACCATAGCTTTTTTTTTTTTTTTTTTTTTTTTTTTTTGAGAGAGAGAGAGAGAGTGCATGAGTGGGGAAGAGGGTCAGAGGGAGAGAGAGAATCTGCGTGGAGCCTGATGTGGGACTAGATCTCATGACCCTGGGATCATGACCTGAGACAAAACCAAGAGTCAGACACTCAACCAACTGAGCCACCCAGGTGCCCCCATAGCTTTTTCTAAGCTAAATTATTTGAAGGTGAGCTAGGGTACTTCCCTCAGTAATATAGTTCTACAAAATGTACACATACAGAATATTTAAAGGGTCCTTGAAAGAATGAAGAATGTATGAGAATACTTCCTGGTGTAGTACATATGAAGAACAGCTTAGCTGGGTATAGGATTCTTGGATCAGAATCATTTTCCCTCCTCACATTTGTGGCTAATTTTTCCTGTCTTCTAGTACTTGGTGTTAAAGAGAAGTATGATAAAATTTGATTCATTTTTTTTTGAGGTAGATTTTTTAATAAAATGTCTCGATTTTTGTCAGATTTGTTTTTTCTATTCTTAAAATTGTATTAAATTCTGATTACAAAACCAAGACTGGAGATTTCAGAAAATTTGGAAAGTAAAGAAAATTTAAAGAAGAAAATAAAAAAATAAATGACACGACTACCTCAAGAGAACTATTGCTAATATTTTTTGATATGTTCCCTTCTCATCTGTATTTTCCCTTCTAAGGGGTACCTAGGTGGCACATTCTGTTGAGCATCTGACTCTTGATTTCAGCTCAGGTCATGATCTCATTGTCTGTGAGATATAGCCCCACGCTGGGCTGCACCCTGACAGTTTGGAGCCAGCTTGGGATCCTCTCTCCCCCACTATCTCCCAAAATAAATAAACATTTAAAAATAAATAAATAAATTACACTAAAAGTAAGGTAAGATAATAATATATGGTTGACCTTTGAGCAACACAGGTTTGAACTGTGCAGATGCCCTTGTACATGGATTTTTTTTTATAAATACAGTACAGTACTGTAAATGTATTTTCTCTTCCTTATGATTTTTTAAACATTTTCCTTTCTCTTACTTTATTGTAAGAATACAGTATAGAATACATATACCATGCAAAATATGTGTTAATCCACTATTTGTGTTATCAGTAAGGCTTCCAGTGAACAGTAAGCTATCAGTAAAGTTTTGGGGGAGTTAAGAGTTACATGCAAATTTTTGAGCAAGGTTGGTACCCCTAATCCTTGTGTTGTTCAAGAGTCAGCTGAACTTATAATTTTACATACAGTAGAGAAACTTTTAAAATTATGTGAATTTGTAAACAATTCTAGGATATTTAATTGAAAGACAATGGTTCTTAAGACTTACACCCATGGAAACTCATTGAGAATGTGATAAAATATGAACCCTCCAGACAATGCAGTATACATATACTTCCAATATTCTGTACAGAATTTCAAAGAGTTCATGAAGTTCCTCTATATATTACAAATTAAGACACCTTGATAATAATGTCTAATAGACCAACATTTATTAAGTAATCTTTATATGCTAGACACTCTTCCAAATGTTTTATACATATTAACTAATTTAGAGTTTGTTATAACCCCATGAGGAAGGCAATATTATTATTCCTACTTTTCATATAAGGAACTCAAGGCATAGACAGATTAGTTAACTGGCTCAAGGTTACACAATTAGAAAGTGGCAGAGCTGAGATTTTAATCCAGGTAATTTTGGGGTGCCTGGGTGGCTTAGTCGGTTAGGTGTCCGACTTTGGCTCAGGTCATGATCTCACAGCTCCTGAGTTCGAGCCCCAGGTTGGGCTCTGTGCTGACAGCTTGGAGACTGGAGCCTGCTTGGGATTCTGTCTCCCTCTCTCTCTGCCCATCCCCCGCTTGTGCTCAGTCTCTCTGTCTCTCAAAAATGAATAAATGTAAAAAAAAAAAAATTTTTTTTAAAAATCCAGGTAATTTAACTTTAGAGCCCACACGCTTAACAATGAATCTGTTATTAATCTATGTTGTCTCAACAGATTTGTGAAAGTACATTTGAAACAACTTTTAAATTCAGTTGAGAAAGCTCAACACCATGCCGTTACACATTGAAGCTGACCAGGACATCTAGGAATCTGGATTTAATAGTGGCCACAAGGTTAAGGACCATTGTTCTGTACTATGTAGCAACCTTCTGCCTGACTCTGCCAGGTTACTGTTGAATCTGTTTCTGAAGTTTGAAGATGTTCGTTCATGTTGATTTTCTGGCTAGTTAAAAAGTTTGTTTCTCTTTACACCATCTTGGAACCTATGGAGGCCTGCTGGGAACAGGACTCCTAAAAAAACAAATATGTTTGGAAAGCTGTGGTCCAAGGCCATTTTTGCTGGCTATAAATGGGGTCTCTGGAACCAGAGGGAGCACATAGCTCCTCTTGAAACTGAATATGTTTATGCTCAAGATGAAACTGAATTCTATCTAGACAAGAGATACGCTTATGTGTACAAAGCAAAGGATAGATAATACAGTGACTCCTGGTGGCAAACCAAACAAAACCACAGTGATCTGGGAAAAAGTAATTTGTGCTCGCGGAAACAGTGGCATGGTTCTTGTATTCCAAAGCAACCTTCCTGCTAAAGCCATTGGCTACAGAATCTGTGTGATGCTGTACCCCTCAAGGATTTAAATGTACTAAAAAGTAAATAAATAAGGTGTAGACTTAAAAAAAAATTTTTTTTAATGTTTATTTATTTTTCGAGAGAGAGACAGAGTGTGAGCAGGCAGGGGCAGAGAGAGAGAGGGAGACACAGAAGTCGAAGCAGGCTCCAGGCTCTGAGCTGTCAGCACAGAGCCTGACACAGGGCTCGAACCCACAGGCCGTGAGATCATGACCTGAGCTGAAGTCAGACGCTTAACTGACTGAGCCACCCAGGCACCCCTGTAGATTTTTTTTTTTAAGTTTATGGCTTTGAAGACAAAGTACAATGAAGTAGAAGATTGAATTAACTTTTAGTTTTTGATACTATTGGGTAGAAAGCTACATTATTAATGGTAATATGGGAAGACTTACACTAATTGAGCAAATAAACATACATGGTAGAGCAGTTTGCAAAGAAAGGGAAATACTTGTCACAAAAAGGTATTGTCAGCTAACTCCAGCTAACCCTAGCAGATGAATATCCAAATGCTAATTTTGACTATGACACTAAGATACTACTCATATAATGTATTATAGTGTTTAATGCAAGTATCCTAGAATGAGTTCTACATGCATGGTCTACATTTTGTATTAGAACATATAATAGAGAGTAATTCTCAGAATTATAATTTTGGCCAGGGAAGTTAAAGTTAAATTGATGATTAATTCATTTTTGTAAAACATTAAGAGATGTTTTACAAAATAAGATATAGAATTTGCTTGCTAGTCAAAGTGTCTCACTTTTGGACTTCATGCCATACTACCAGGCATAAATAAGCAGGAATTAATAGGGTACTAATAGGCATGAATGAAAGTTGCAGTCATTTGGCACATAGACATAAAATGGGAGGAAAGTTTTCAAGGTAGTGATGGTAAACCAAGTGCTACAACATCTGATTCACAATCTGGTTTCTGGATGTGGGCATAACACTAAGTTACACTTATACTTGAAACTAATAATTCCCTATAGGTAGCAATCAAATATTACGGTGTTTGGCATCTTTTATGCCTAATTAGACAGAGAAGGCAAGTATTCAGAGAGTCTGAAAATTCTATATCTTTTTGCATCCTGTTTCTAGACCACAAGACTGAAGTCAGTAAATAAAGTGCCTTTGAGAGGGATTTGTTGATAATACTGCCATAGCAAAAGTCCTTAAAAAAAAATCATGGGAGGGTTGCCTGGGTGGCTCAGTCAGTTGAGCATCTGACTCTTGATTTTGGCTCAGGCCATGATCCCAAGGTCATAGGATCGAGCTCCACGTCTCCTCCATGCTGAGCATGGAACCTGCTTGGGACTCTCTCTCTCTCTCTCTCTCTCTCTCTTTCTGCCCCTCTCCCCTGTTAGCACTCTCTCACTCTCTCTGAAAAGAAAGAAAGAAGAAAGAAAGAAAGAAAGCCAGTAAAGCCAAAATAACCTTGAAAAAGAACAAAGGGGTAGGAATCACACTTCTTGATTTCAAAACATACTACAAAGTGACAGTGAATTGGGGTGCCTGTGTGGCTCATTTGGGTGAGTGTCCAACTCTTGATTTCAGCTCAGTTCATGATCCCAGGGTGATGGGATCAAGCCCCATGTCAGGCTCCACACTGAGTGTGGATCCTACTTGGAACTCAGGGCACCTGGCTTGTTCAGTTGGTAAGCATGTGACTCTTGCCATCATGAATTTGAGCCCCACTTTTGGCATAGAGATTACTTTAAAAAAAAACTCAAAGAAAAATTAAAACAAAACAAACAAAAATGATGACTGGGCAACATCAAAAGACAAAATGACAGAAAATAAATCAGGGAAAAAATATTTTCAAAATGTATTTAGAAAAAAAAGACTAGAAAGACTAAAGACTAAAAAGACTACTTTACAAAGATATTATAAATTTCAAGAAAAAAACAATGTTGAGAAGAAATTGCCAAAGAGCAAGAAAGAACATGCAATTCTCAAAAGGAATAATACCAGTAGTTAATTAAGAGGAAGAAATGCCTATATCATTTAAAGAAATCCAAATTAGGGGTACCTGTCTGGCTCAGTCGGTGGAGCATGGGATTCTCGATCTCAGCATTGTAAGTTCAAGCATCACACTGGATGTAGAGATTACTTAAAAATAAAATCTTTAAAAATGAAAAAGAAATGCAAGATAAAAAAATAAAGAGATGCTGGTTAAAACCAAAACAACCTATTATTTTTACCTTTTTACCTATTATTATTACAATTATTTTTTTTACCTGTTTTTACCTATTATTTTATCCACTTCCAAAGCTCTTAAAAATTCATAATACCGAGGGTTGGTCAGAGTGTTAGGGACCAAGCATTTATTTAAAAAGATTTTGTTTATTTATTTATTTGAGAGAGAGAGAGAGAGAGAAAGCGGGGAAAGGGCAGAGAGACAGAGAGAAGCCCAAGTAGGCTCCACACTCTAGTGTGAAGCCTGAACCCATGAACCTCGAGATCGTGACCTGAGCTGAAGTCAGATGCTTAACCGACTGAGTCACCCAGGCACCCCAGGGAATAGGCATTTTTTTTTTAATGTTAATTTGTTCTTGAGACAGAGAGACAGAGTGTGAGCAAGGGAGGAGCAGAGAGAGAGGGAGACACGGAATCCGAAGCAGGCTCCAGGCTCTGAGCTGTCAGCATAGAGCCTGACATGGGGCTCGAACTCATGAACCGTGAGATCATGACCTGAGCCGAAGTCAGACACTCAACCGACTGAACCACCCAGGCACCCCGGAGTAGGCATTTTTTTATGGGAGTAGAAATTAGAACAAATATTCTTCAGGGCAAAATGCCTTTAGTTATATAAAAAAAAAAGTGCATCCTACACTTTCACCCAGTTATTCTCTTTTAGAAATTTAACACAGCAATTCTAACACAAATAGGCACAGATGTATATAACACAGATGCTCACTAGAAAATTAGAAACTAATGTCCTTCAAAGGATGATTGGGGTTATGATCTATTCATTAAAGGAGATTATGCAGCCACTGAAAAAAGATAGTTCTATATGGGAGGATAAATTAATTGGGAAAACTAAAAAGCAAGTTGCAGGAGGAACTGGGACTAGGTGAGACAAGGCCTAGGCCTCAAGCAGAACACCTAAGGAGATGCTCTTAGAGTAGTAGGAGTGCAGGGCTGGACCCTGAGAGTGAGTGCCTACTTCAATTTTATATCCTAGTCTTTCTCTTCTCTTGCCTTATTCTAGTCTCAGCCCTGCACTACAGACTGCATAATATAGTCCTGTATCTGTTAATAACAATAATTGTGTATATAAATGAATATTTATAATTGTGTGTATTTGGTACAAACTTTTTAGAGGGCATATGTATGTGTGTGTTTTATTTTATTTATTATTATTTAAAATTTTTTTTCTTTAATGTTTATTTTTGAGACAGAGAGAGAAAGGGAGACAGACCGTGAGCAGGGGAGGGGCAGAGAGAGAGGGAGACACAGAATCTGAAGCAGGCTCCAGGCTCTGAGCTGTCAGTACAGAGCCTGAAGTGGGGGTCCAACCCACGAACCGTGAGATCATGACCTGAGCTGAAGTCAGATGTTTAACTGACTGAGCCACTCAGGCGCCCTCATTTATTTTTTAAAGTAATCTCTAGCCCAACATGGGGCTGGAACTCAGGACCCGGAGATCAAGATTTGCATCCTTTCCTGACCAAGCCAGCCGGGGGCCCCTATATATAAGTGTGTATATACACAGTATATATATTAGTGTGTGTGTGCATGTGTGTGATAGTTAAAGGGAAAAAACATTGAAGAATATATATCAAACTATTACCAGTGTTTTTTCTGGGGCATGGGATTTTGGGAGATTTTCACTTTCTCAATCACATACTTCTGAAATCTTGTGTTAAAAAAACAATTAACAGCTTTTGGCTTTTTTGGCTCAGAGGAGGCGAAGGTGCAACTGTCTTTGGTCATCCTGAATCCAGGTTCATCCATCACCAGCTGTCTCTACCATGCTGCCTGAGTTTGACCCCAACGAAATCAAAGTTGTATATCTGAGGTGCACTGATGGTGAAGTAGGTGCCACGTCTGCCCTGGCCCTGAAGGTCGGCCCGCTGGATCCGTCTCCAAAAAAAGGTTGGTGATGACATCGCCAAGGCAACTGGTGATTGGATGGGTCTGAGGATTACAGTGAAAGTGACCATTCAGAACTGACAGGCCCAGACTGAAGTGCTACCTTCTGCCTCTGCCCTGATTATCAAAGCCTTCAACATTGCCCCACAGATGCAGCACCGATATTTAGTCAGACAACTCTCTGGAAACATTAAAGAAATCCTGGGGACTGTCCAGTCTGTGGGCTGCAGTGTTGATGGCCGCCACCTTCATGACATCATAGATGACATCAATAATGGTACAGAGGAATGTCCAGCTAGTTAGGAACTACAGAGGAAAATTTTTGTTTTTAATTTTTTAAGTGTTTATTTTTGAGAGAGAGAGCGTCAAAATGCAAGCAAGGGAGAGGCAGAGAGGGAGACACAGAATCTGAAGCAGGCTCCAGGCTCTGAGCTGTCAGCACAGAGCCCTACGCGGGGCTCAAACCCACGAACTGTGAGATCATGACCTCAGCCGAAGTTAGACATGTTTAACCGACTGAGCCACCCAAGTGCCCCAAGGAAAATATTTCAATATAAGATCATTTGACAACTAACCAACCAACCAACAAACAAACAACAGCAATCAATTAACAATTGCATATTTTTGGTTACAGAAAAAGCAAGGAGGATTTTCAAAAATAATAGGGTAATCACATAGAGTTCCATGTGCTATATGTGTTTGAATACTGAATTGAGCATTTTGTGTATCTGTGGTTGGTATCACATCGCTACTACGTGAAAAATGAAATAATGAAAAAATGAATGAGTATCATATGTTTTTGAAACATGTATTTAGAAAGTTGTATGGGGCACCTGGGTGGCTCAGTCAGTTAAGCGTCCAACTTCAGCTCAGGTCATGATCTCACAGTCTGTGAGTTTGAGCCCCGTGACTGGCTCTGTGCTGACAGCTCAGAGCCTGGAGCCTGCTTCAGATTCTGTGTCTCCCTCTCTCTCTGCCCCTCCCCTGCTCATGCTCTGTCTGTCTCTGTCTCAAAAATAAATAAAAACTTAAAAAAAAAAAAAAGAAAGAAAGAAAGAAAGAAAGTTGTATGACAGGGACCCCTGGATGGCTCAGTTGGGAGAGCATGTGATTCTTAATGTCGGGTCGTGAGTTTGAGACCCATGTTGGGTGTAAAGATTACTTAAAAATAAACTTAAAAAAAAGTGTCAGCATTCCCTCTGCTAAATTACATTCTTGGCAAGTAGAAATTCAAGTTACACAAGCAAGAGCCAATTTTAGCTTCTATGTGAATAGTGTCTTCCCATGCATGCCGTACCCTTCTCTCTAGATAAAGATCAGATTAGGTGTCTTTCATATGGGAATTTCAAAGCAGTTTAAAGATATTAATTAGCTCTCACAACTCTGAGGTGGGTGTATATTATCATGTCTGTTTTCCATATGATAAGACTGATAGACTGTATGATTTCCCAGTATTCCATACCTCATATTGTTAGTGAAACTGAGAAAGCCATTACTTAATTGGCCATTTTTTATTTCTTGAGAAGAAATAAAGCAATTTGGGGGTGGATAAGTCAAACCAAAATAGCTATTTATGCACCAAACATTTTTAAGACACATAGGTATTTTTATTTTTATATTTTTTAAACAATCTGGAGCATTTAAATTTATATTCCAATAGTTGGTTGGAATAATATTTTCTAAATTAACATTTCTACTTTAAAATATATAGACAGCCAGAGGTAAAGCTTTGTTGATCAGAGATCTGTTTTGGGTATTTTGTCAATTATAAGAAATGTACTTACAGATGAAGTAATGTGGTTTAGTGACTTGGAGATCTACTTTTATTTTTTATTTTATTTTTTTTTTAAATTTTTTTTTCAACATTTATTTATTTTTGGGACAGAGAGAGACAGAGCATGAACGGGGGAGGGGCAGAGAGAGAGGGAGACACAGAATCGGAAACAGGCTCCAGGCTCTGAGCCATCAGCCCAGAGCCTGACGCGGGGCTCGAACTCACGTACTGCGAGATCGTGACCTGGCTGAAGTCGGACGCCCAACCGACTGCGCCACCCAGGCGCCCCGGAGATCTACTTTTAAAGATCCTGGCCTGGCACACTGAAAGGGTACAATGAATTCTTGGAAAAGGGAGGATTAAAATACACTTCACTTGTGCCACTCCTATGCTAACAACTTTATTCACACTATCTCATTTAATCCACAACATTGTACTTCTCATTTTACAGGTAGGGAGAGAGCCTGATTGTGAGACTTACCTAACATGAGTCATGTTAAAGAAGATAAGGCAGGCAGGATTCCAAAAGTCAAGTCAATAATGCCAATTTGAAAAAAAAAAAAAAAAAATGCCTATTTGATCCTGCCATCTTCTCCTTTTTGTTTTTTATTCCCCCACTTGAATGAGGTGCACGATTTTAACCTGCCATTTTGAACTCTGTATTTATGAATATACCCATTTAAACAATAGTTGTAATCTATTTAATTCTTGGTCAAATTTTTATGCAGTAATAGTGAAACTATTTCCAATTTTTTTTCTATTCTCATTTTTTATTTTACTGAAATGATTATGTCCAGGAGCAACTTTTTCCATGCACATTTTACATTGAGATTCATTTCAGTCATCAGCTTTTTATTCTCATCAAAATCTGTCCATTTAAACTACTGCTATAGTGACCTTTCTTTTGTAGCTATTATTTCCATGAAACTTTATTTTTCCCTCTCATCCAAAGTATTTATTAGGTTAAAGAGGTAGGGTCGAACCATCCCTTTTTGCCTGGGATACAGGAATTCAATATAGGTCATTTCTTATGATAGTAATGATGAGACAAGTATTACCTGCTCCAGCCACCTCATCAGAGGGAGGCTCAAATGCAAAAATAGATGTGAAAGTGCTTTGTAATGTGTTAAAGTTAAGTAAATGTCACTTTTATTATTGTTAAAACAAGTCATATAATTCATCTCCTGGAACTGTTCTAGAAGGCACACACCTTCCTATTCCTTGCTGTAATGTTATTTGCAAAATTGCTTTCAGACTTCAGCTGATTTTCTAAGTATATCCCAGTGAGCTAGTGACTTCACTCACTGTTCTCTTGTCGTTTGTTTTCCATTCTGACCTCATTAATTTTTCTTTCTCTAGCCCTTGTACTGAAATCCTCTGTGATGTAGAAACCAGCTTTGGTATTGTAATGGATTTGTACCATTGGTTATCAGTTTCATCATCCTGGTTGCTGTAATTGTTGCATGGAATTGAATGATAGTGTTACTGGCTAGCAGTTGTTTGAGAAAAATTAAAACAAACCTGTGACCAAATAGATGATATCTCAGCAGAGGTTGCAGGTACACTGTTATTATAAGAAATTCTCCTCTTATAACACCTCTGTCTCTTGCCTAATATACTACTTGCTTGTACAAGAGTTTTGAAGGAAGTAGAAAGGCTGCTGTTAATCTAAGCAAAGCTTAAAAATTTATTTACTTTAAGGTGTAAAGTTTATAGGTTCAGGGTTTTTCCCCTTTCTATATCATAAAACAGCTTAACATTTCACCATTGTTTTCAACAAACCACATTATTTATAAATATACTGATAATATTAGGTAAAAATCCATGAGAAGTGATCCAATTTCAACATATTGATTTTATCCTGCTCCTAGTGTTAGTATAAGGACTAAGAGATTTTTTCCTTTAAGAATCTGCTGCATTTCTTGTGTATAGTTTTATTCTTAAAAGGTATCCTGCAGAAGAAGTAAAAGTTTGAGCGTTAGCAATGTAATTGTTACTGGCAAAATGCCTTTCAGTTCCTTTTTTTTTTTTTAAACCAGTTTTATTGAGATATAATTCACAATACAATTCATCCATTCAAAGTGGACGATTCAATTTTTTTTAGTGTATTCATAGAGTTGGGCAACTATCACAATCCATTTTGAGACATTTTCATCACCCTAGCAGGAAACTCCTTACCTAGTACTTGTCTGTTCACATTTATTCCCAACTCCCCTTTCCCTCCAACCCCAGGCAACCACTAATCCACCTTCTGTCTTTAGATTTGCCTGTTCTGGACATTTCATATAAATGGAATCATACAATATGTGGTCTTCTGTGACTGGCTTCTTTCACTCAACATATTGATTTCAAGGTTCATTCATGTTGTAGCATGTATTAGTACTTAATTACTTTTTATGGGTAGATAATATTACATTGCATGGATATGTCATATTTATTTACCCATTTATCAGTTAATGGACATTTGAGTTGTTTCCTCTTTATGGTTATTATGAACAATGCTGCTGTGAATGTTTGTGTAGAGGTTTTCTCATTTCTCTTGGGTATATACCTAGGATTGGAATTATTGGATCATATGGTAAGTCAATGCTTAACTTTTGAAGAACTGCCAAACCTGTTTTCGAAAGTAAATGCACCATTTTATATTCTCATCAGCAATATCTCAGGGTTCCAATTTTTTCACATCCTTTCTGACACTTTTATCTATCTTTTTTATCTTAGCCACCTTAGTGAGTGTGAAGTGGTACCTCACTTAGGTTTTGATTCGCATTTCCCTAATGGTTAATGATAATGAACATCTTTTCCTATTGTTATTGGTAATTTGTATATCTTCTTTGGAGAAATGTGTATTTAGAGCCCTTGCCATTCCTAAGTTGGGTTTTCACTTTTAGTTTAGGAAATTCCTTTCATATCTTAAATTTCTTTGAAAATTTCTCCTGATGTTTTCTCTGCTACTTAAAAAATATGTTTGGGGGGCGCCTGGGTGGCTCAGTCAGTTAAGCGGCCAACTTCAGCTCGGGTCATGATCTCCCGGTCGGTGAGTTCAAGCCCCGCGTCAGGCACTGTGCTGACAGCTCAGAGCCTGGAGCCTGTTTCAGATTCTGTGTCTCCCTCTCTCTGACCCTCCCCCATTCATGCTCTGTCTCTCTCTGTCTCAAAAATAAATAAGCGTTAAAAAAAATTAAAAAATAAATAAATAAAAAATATGTTTGGGACTACTAGGTGGCTCAGTTGGTTAAGTGTCCAGCTCTTGATTTCCCCTCAGGTCATGATCTCATGGCTGTGAGATGGAGCCCTGTGCTGGGCTCCATGCAGGGCATTAAGCCTGTTTAAGATTCTCTCTTCCTTTCCCTCTGCCCCTCCCCCATTTGCTCAGTCTCTCTTTGTCTCTCTCTCAAAAAGAGTGTGCTTTATGTCCATTCATTTATTTATTCAAATAAGTTCTGCATTTATTGAGGACCTAATATGTGTCAGATTTATACTAAATCCTGAGTCTAAAGTCCCAGGCCTTGGGTGGGTGTCTCAGTTGGTTAAGTGTCCAACTTCGGCTCAGGTCATGATCTTGCAGTTTGTGGGTTCAAGCCCTGCATTGGGCTCTGTACTGATAGCTCAGAGCCCGAAGCCTGCTTCAGATTCTGTGTCTCCATCTTTCTCTGTCCCCTCCCTACTCATGCACAGTCTCTTTCTGTCTCTGAAAAATGAATAAACATTTAAAAAAAAAAAAAATCCCAGGCCTTAAGGAATTCATAATCTCCTGGCTTCCTAAAGAGATAATATGCAATACAATGGTGTAAATGCTATGTAGACCTCAACAGTAAAACCCTTGCAGGGATATAAATAAGAAGGTTTTAGGTAATACTACCGATGAAATATAATGGAGATCATGCTTTTTGCAATGAAAAAAGTCAAAGCATACAAATTATACATCTTATCAGTCAATATACTACTGAAATGCTGATTATGCCAAGTGTGGAGATAGCTGAGTGAGAGAAGCAGGCATGGAGCAGAACTTGCAAGGCAGAGGAGTGCCTGGGTGGCTCAGTCAGTTAAGCATCTAACTTCAGCTCAGGTAATGATCTCATGGTCCATGAGTTCAAGCTCTATGTTGGGCTCTGTGCTGACAGCTCAGAGTCTGAAGCCTGCTTCAAATTCTATGCCTCCCTCTTTCTCTGCCCCTCACCCACTCATGTACTCATGCTCTCTCTCTCTCAAAAATAAACATTAAAAAAAAAAAAAGTGGATCACTTTCCACCTTTAAAAAAAATTAAAAAAAAAAAGAACTTGCAGGGCAGAGCACAAGCCTCTTTGGCAATACAATTGATAATATTTGAGCATATCATTCAGAAATTACAGGTTATAGAAAATATCACTGCCTTTCCAAGTAATAATAAAGGCACTGATCTCAAAAGCCATCTTGCATGTCAGCCAGATCTGCATGGTTCAAGAACACATAAGACACATAAAATAGGAGCTGGCTCAGTCAGTAGACCATGCTAATCTTGATATCAGGGTTGTGAGTTCAAGTCCCACATTGGGCATGGAGCCTACTTGATTAAAATAATAATAATAATAAGTGAAACAGATAAAAACACATAACACATAAAAGAAAATCAGCATTGGACTACACAAGAAAATAAATCAAAACAGAAAACATGACTTAGCCATTTGTAGCTAAGGGTTTTCACAAGTTGTATAAAGAAGAGGAGATAGAAATAAATATCAGAATCTTCTGCATTTCATTTGTGGTTTGTTGCACATAGACGTACTTATGTTGACTGTGTATGGGAGCTCTTTTATACCATGCATTTTAGCCACTTGGTAAGTTGTTTCGCTGTCTTCATGATCCCTTGCTCAGAGAAAGCACTCCCATCCCAGCTAAATATGTGGATCTGGTGGAACCCAGCAAGGATAATTAAAATTCTAGTGCCAGAATGGTTTATTTACATTATTTCTATTTATATCCCATCAAGGGCTTGAGGAAGCTTACATAGATGATGTAACATAATAAAATAGAAAAAAATTAAAATAAGAAAGATTGTCATAATCTAACCAGTAATAAACCAGAGTACTAAATATAATATTAGCATATCCAGAATATTTAAATAAATATTAGGATATGATGCTGATGATAAAGTGTCATATGTAAAATAATTTGTTTTATGATAATGTTCAGAGAGTTTGCTTAATTTTTTTTCATTTCCTTACCATGAGTATAATATTTACTCTGGATACCAAAGACTACTTGTTTTGTTTTGTTTTTTTACTTTTCTTTGTCTAGAACTACTATTTAAATAATATTTTTTCTAATTAAAAAAATAATACATTGTAGGAGGTCAAAATGTATCAAAAAGTATAAGGAAGAAAATAAAATAAAAAATCACCCATAATCTCCTCCCTTCCCAAATCAAAACCAGCAACAATAAAAACAGAAGAGGAATGTTATACTACTCCAGAGTGTGAACAAAGCTTTTTGTGAACTCAGAGGACAAGGCAGGTAAATGATGATCTGGGGATTGGAGAATGCTTAACTCTCCAATTATGCTATGTGTGTGAGTTTTTTTTTTTTTAAGCTTATTTATTTATTTTGAGTGAGCCGGGAAGAGGGGCCGAGGGAGAGGAGAGAGAGAATCCCAAGCAGGCTCTGCACTGTCAGCGTATAGCCTGACCTGGGGCTCAGATTCACAAAGCATGAGATCAGGACCTGAGCCAAAACCAAGTCAGATGCTTACCTGACTGAGTCACCCAGGTGCCCCTGAAGAAAGAATAGAAGGTGCCTGGAGCAGGGACAAGGAAAGGCATTGAAGGTAGAGGGGAAAATCTGTAGGAAATGACAGAGCCAGGGGCACCTGACTGTCCCAGTCAGTAGGGCATCTGACTCTTGATTTCAAGGTTGAGTTCAAGCCCCATGTTGGGCGTGGAGCCTACTTTAAAAAAAAAAACAAAATAAATAAAAGTAAAATCTTAAAAAAAGAAAAAGACAAGAAAATGAGAGAGACGCTTCTCCCTTTTCCTTTTCATTAGAAAGAAGGTAAGTTTGGGAAAAGGCCCGTATATTCAGTGAACTGTAAGAGGTTTAAGAGGGGCAAAAAAAAGAGAGATAAAGCTTGTGAAGGAAAGATGGTGAAGGCCTTTGTTCATAAAGCTAAGAAGTTAGGGGGCACCTGGATGGCTCAGTCAGTTAAGTGTCCGACTTCATTCAGCTCAGGTCATGATCTCGCGGTTCACGGGTTTGATCCCCACATTAGGCTCTCTGCTGACAGCTCAGAGCCTGGAGCCTGCTTCAGAATCTGCCCCTCCCTGTCCTTCTGCCCCTCCCCTACTGTCTCTCTCTCTCTCAAAAATAAATAAGCATTTAAAAAAAAAAGAAAGAAAGAAAGCTAAGAAGTTAGGCTTTGTACCATAAGGATTGTCCTTAGCTATACTGAAATAGGGGAGGTAATGGATAACTGGAAATGTGATGTTGGTCATTAAACTTTTTTAATGGCAAAATTGGCAAAGATGAAGTCAAGCTTTCGCTTTTTGCAGATGACATGATATTATACATGGAAAATCCGATAGACTCCACCAAAAGTCTGCTAGAACTGATACATGAATTCAGCAAAGTTGCAGGATACAAAATCAATGTGCAGAAATCAGTTGCATTCCTATACACTAACAATGAAGCAACAGAAAGACAAATGAAGAAACTGATCCCATTCACAATTGCACCAAGAACCATAAAATACCTAGGAATAAATCTAACCAAAGATGTAAAAGATCTGTATGCTGAAAACTATAGAAAGCTTATGCAGGTAATTGAAGAAGATATAAAGAAATGGAAAGACATTCCATGCTCATGGATTGGAAGAATAAATATTGTCAAAATGTCAATACTACCCAAAGCTATCTACACATTCAATGCAATCCCAATCAAAATTGCACCAGCATTCTTCTCGAAACTAGAACAAGCAATCCTAAAATTCATATGGAACCACAAAAGGCCCCGAATAGCCAAAGTAATTTTGAAGAAGAAGACCAAAGCAGGAGGCATCACAATCCCAGAATTTAGCCTCTACTACAAAGCTGTCATCATCAAGACAGCATGGTATTGGCATAAAAACAGACACATAGACCAATGGAATAGAATAGAAACCCCAGAACTAGACCCACAAACGTATGGCCAACTCATCTTTGACAAAGCAGGAAAGAACATCCAATGGAAAAAAGACAGTCTCTTTAACAAATGGTGCTGGGAGAACTGGATAGCAACATGCAGAAGGCTGAAACTAGACCACTTTCTCACACCATTCACAAAAATAAACTCAAAATGGATAAAGGACCTGAATGTGAGACAGGAAACCATCAAAACCTTAGAGGAGAAAGCAGGAAAAGACCTCTCTGACCTCAGCCGTAGCAATCTCTTACTCGGCACATCCCCAAAGGCAAGGGAATTAAAAGCAAAAGTGAATTACTGGGACCTTATGAAGATAAAAAGCTTCTGCACAGCAAAGGAAACAACCAACAAAACTAAAAGGCAGCCAACGGAATGGGAAAAGATATTTGCAAATGACACATCGGACAAAGGGCTAGTATCCAAAATCTATAAAGAGCTCATCAAACTCCACACCCGAAAAACAAATAACCCAGTGAAGAAATGGGCAGAAAACATGAATAGACACTTCTCTAAAGAAGACATCCGGATGGCCAACAGGCACATGAAAAGATGCTCAACGTCGCTCCTTATCAGGGAAATACAAATCAAAACCACACTCAGATACCACCTCACGCCAGTCAGAGTGGCCAAAATGAAGAAATCAGGAGACTATAGATGCTGGAGAGGATGTGGAGAAACAGGAACCCTCTTGCACTGTTGGTGGGAATGCAAATTGGTGCAGCCGCTCTGGAAAGCAGTGTGGAGGTTCCTCAGAAAATTAAAAATAGACCTACCCTATGACCCAGCAATAGCACTGCTAGGAATTTATCCAAGGGATACAGGAGTACTGATGCATAGGGGCACCTGTACCCCAATGTTTATAGCGGCACTCTCAACAATAGCCAAATTATGGAAAGAGCCTAAATGTCCATCAACTGATGAATGGATAAAGAAATTGTGGTTTATATACACAATGGAATACTACGTGGCAATGAGAAAAAATGAAATATGGCCTTTTGTAGCAACATGGATGGAACTGGAGAGTGTGATGCTAAGTGAAATAAGCCATACAGAGAAAGACAGATACCATATGGTTTCACTCTTATGTGGATCCTGAGAAACATAACAGAAACCCATGGGGGAGGGGAAGGAAAGAAAAAAAAAAAAAAAAAAAAAAAAAGAGGTTAGAGTGGGAGAGAGCCAAAGCATAAGAGACTGTTAAAAACTGAGAACAAACTGAGGGTTGATGGGGGGTGGGAGGGAGGGCAGGGTGGGAGGGAGGGCAGGGTGGGTGATGGGTATTGAGGAGGGCACCTTTTGGGATGAGCACTGGGTGTTGTATGGAAACCAATTTGACAGTAAATTTCATATATTAAAAAATAAAAAAAAATATTTTATTATATTATATTTTATTTATTTATTTATAGATTTTATTTTTTAAATGTTTAAAAAAATTTTTTAATGTTTATTTATTCTTGAGAGAGAGAGAGAGAGTGCAAGTGAGGAAGGGGCAGAGAGAGGAGACAGAATCTGAAGCAGGTTCCAGGCTCTGAGCTGTCAGCACAGAGTGCGACACAGGGCTCGAACTCATGAACTGTGAAATCAGGACCTGAGCCAAAGTCTGACACTTAACCACTGAGCCATCCAAGTGCCCCCTAGATTTCATTTTTCAGTAATCTCTACAGCCAGCGTGGAGCTCCAACTCACAACCCTGAGACCAAGAGTTGCATGCTCCACCAAATGAGCCAGGCTCCCCTGGTCATGAAACTTTTAACTAGAAAATTGTTACTTGGCCTAATCACCCCATCATATTGTCCTCTATTTCCCTATTTTTCTATTACTAAAGTCTTGTGGCCAAGATAAAACAATCCTTATAGGGAGATGTAGGAAGGCAAGACAATGGCAAACATTTCTTACAGATGTTCTACATAAAAACTTGGCAAACAGAATGCATATGAGTAATCCTTAACTGTGAAACCATTCTGGTAATAGTCTGTGTTTGGTATATTTTCTTAAAGGCACTTATTTTTGGAAATTTGGAAAGATTATTCAGTAATATTTGAAAGAGGAAAACCCCCCACAAGTCTGATAGTTCTCCTTTTTTATTCTGTGCTTTAAGAAGAATAAATGTGTACAGCCTATTTTTGGATAATAGCAGATACACACTGAGAAAATTGATTAATATGAGAATCATATAATGGAAAACAATCCCCCCTCAACCTCCAAGAGCAATGAGTTAGCCAGTAGTAGGCAATGATGGTTCTGAAGTAAAAGAAAAAACAGATATGCTCTGGGATGAACAGCTATAACCAGTCCTCTTTTGAATTGTTATTTGTATAACTGAAGCTTGGATTTCTCTCCATAAAAAAAGAGTAGGTGGTCATCTTGCTTTTTGAACATTTAGACAAAGATTTTATCCTAAATTTTATTGTATGATTTGATTTCCTAGCACAAAAGAGATGTTGAAATTGGCCTTTTTGTTGAAGGGAAAGGGAACCCTTTTAAGTGGAGGAAGTTCAAAGTTTAAAGCATGATTAGTTTTGTGTTTGGAAAATAAAATCATTACATTTTAGGTCTAAATATCTAATCAGTTCTAACCAGAGAAAATTCTAGATTAAGGAAGAAAAAGTAAGTTTTGATGTAGATATTTCTGTGTTCTAGAGTCCTCTAAAAAGGATGAATAAATATTTATCTTGGGGGAAGGTTGTGAGGATGAGTATTACAGTAGCTTCAGCTACTCTTGAAGTTATTTGTGTAATTTCTACAAGAAGATGGTCTAGTGCAGTTATGTGGAGGTCATTATGAAAGGGCAGATAAATATTTATTAAAAGCCAGAAAAATGAAAATGCAAGGCCATAAGCCAGTCTTACTTCAGTACATTTCAAATGCTTATGCAACAGCCTCAGCATCCAAGTGAGAAAAATGTTGACATGCTTAATAAGTGGAAAAAGTATTGAAAAAGTTTTAGTGGTGCCTGGGTGGCTCAGTTGGTTAAGCATCTGACTCTTGATTTTGGCTCAGGTCATGATCTCACGGTTGTGAGTTTTAGCTCTACATTGGGCTCTCTGCTGTCAGCACGGATCCTCTATTCTCTTTTCTCTGCCCTTCCCCTGCTCAGTCTCTCTCCCTCTGTCTCTCTCAAAAATAAATAAACTTTAAAAAAGCAAATATATCAAACATTTGTAGAAAGTACAGTAAAAAAATATATTCTATTATGCCTTTTTTTCTAATCCTTGAGATACAAATAAGCCTATGTAGGATCAAATTTTTTTCCTTGTTTTGTGTCCTCAGTTGGCTGACTTTTCATTTCAGTGACTACTAAACATTTTCTAGGTATGCAGCAGCATATGATTTAGTCACTGTTCTCTGATATTATAAGTCTTTCTGGAGAAATAAGATTTTTACACATTACAGGGCACCTGCCTGGCTCTACCAGTTGGTAGAGCATGCAATCCTTGATCTTAGGGCTATGAATTCAGGGTCCACATTGGGCACAGAGTTTACTTAAGGAAAAAAAAAAGATTTTCACAATTAAGTAATTGTATGTGAAATAATTAAAGAGAAATAACTTTGCTTTTCCTCTTCTTAATTTATTATTTTTTTTTTAAGTAGGCTCCACGCCTAGCATAAAGCCCAATTCAGGGTTTGAGCTCACCACCCTGAGATCAAGACCTGAGCTGAGATCAAGAATCTGATGCTTAACCGACTAAGCCATCCAGGCACTCCATAATCTGTGCTTTTATCACTTCTTTGACAACATTGCATAACTACGTTATGTTCATATTCTGAAATAGAGAACTTTTAAAACTTAATACTGGGGGCACCTGGGTGGCTCAGTCGGTTAAGCGTTCAATTTCGGCTCAGGTCATGATCTTACAGTTCATGGGTTTGTGCCCCACGTCGGGCTCTGTGCTGACAGTTCAGAGCCTGGAGCCTGCTTAGGATTCTGTGTCTCCCTCTTTCTCTGCCCCTCCCCTGCTCCCACTCTGTCTCTCTCTTTCTCTCTCTCTCAAAAACAAACATTAAAAAATTTTTAAAAAGTTAATACTGATATAGCATTTGTACAACTCCAAAAAGGATTCAGTAAATGCTTGTTGATTAGTAGCTTTCACAAGTCATAGTACTTCTGAATAAATTGTAAGGGGTGATTCAGACCTTTCTGAGGATTATAAAGGTTAAATTATATACTTTGATCACATATTAGGAAATAAGTAGAAAAATCACTTGCTTCTACATTCTGACTATGAATAGTGGGAATCACATACATTAAGAAGAAAAGTGAATGGAGTGCCAGACTGGCTCAGTCGATGGAGCATGAGACTCTTGATCTTGGGGTTGTGAGTTCAAGTCCCACATTTGGTGTGGAGATTACTTAACAGATAAAATCTTTTTTTCAAGTGTTTTATTTAATTTTGAGGGAGTGCAAGTAGGGAAGGGGCAGAGAGAGGAGGACAGAGAGTCTGAAGTGGGCTCTGCACTGACAGTGTGGAGCCTGGAGCCTGTTCCCCTTTCCGCCCCTTCCTTGCTTGTTCTCTTTCTCTCTCTCTTTCTCTCAAAAATAAATAAGTGTTTAAAAAAAGCAAAATAAAATCTTTAAAAAAAGAAAGAGAAAAATTAAAAAAATAAAAATGTAAAAAACTGATTTTTTGCTATGAAATTGTATGAACTGAGAACTCAAAATTATACAAATAGCTTCAGCCGAGGAGGGGGCAGAGGGAAAGAGAGAGAGAGAGAGAGAGAGAGAGAGAGAGAGAGAGAGAGAATGTTAAGTAGCCTCCATGCTCAGTGTGGAACCTGACTTGGGGCTCAATCCTACGACCCTGGGATCACAACCTGAGCTGAAATCAAGAGTCAATCACTTGACTGACTGAACCACCCAGGTGCCCCGAGATTATCCCCCTTTTTAATCTAGTAGAGGAGAAAACAAAAGCAAGGAATCAAAATGCAGCCTGATAAGCACAATATTAGAAGCTTATAAAAAGCATATAGAAATAATGCTAAGAAGGGGTGCCTGGCTGACTCAGTTGGTAGAGCCTGTGACTCTTGATCTGGGGGTTGTGAGCTCAAGCCCCATGTTGGGCCTAGAGCTTACTTAAAAAAAAAAAAAGTAATGCAAAGAGGGAATAATTAATTCTGTTTGGGGTTTGGGGTCAGGGGAATCTTCTTAGAGGTGGTACTGTTTGAGCTGAGTGTTATATGGTGAACAAAAATTAAGGAGACAGCCATAAGGGAAAGGATATTCCTGGCAGATAAAATAGCAAGCACAAAGGCATGTATATTTGAGGAACTGTAAATTCTTTGGTATCACAGGGCTTTGCAAGAGCAGAGACTGTTTTGCTTATTGTATCCACAGTAGCCTAATACAGAGCCTGGACTACAATGAACAATAAATATTTGCTGAACAGAAGAATAAAAGAGATGGGGCCTTGTGTCATTCTGAGGAGTTTAATTTAATCTTATAGCTCCCATAGGCTGAAGCTGACTGGAAGCCAGTGGGCAAGGGAGTCTTGGAAATTTAGTTTGTAGGAGTCAGTCCCTGAACAAAGAAGAAAAGGGAAGGAAATGGAACTGAGAGCAAATAGTCAAATGAGCCACACCCTTCTTATGACCTAACAGCTCTGTATCAAGTGGAACATGCCTGCCTCTCCCATGCTCCAATAAACTGGCCTCCTTTTCTTGTTTTCTTTTTTTTCTTTCCTGTTTCAATTGGAAAACAATATACTTTTTAATTATTTTTTTATTTGGATATAGTTGATGCACAATGTTACATTTGTTTCACATGTAAAAACTGACCTTCTTTTTATTTCTCAAATATACCAAGATTGTTCTAACCAGTTTAAGGCCTTTGCTTATTTCCTAAGACGAAAATAGTCTTCTACCAGATCTCTGCCTAGCAGAGATCAATACCTCAGGGGTCAAGTGATACCTCCCTAAACAGGACTTCCTGAAAAATCCTTTTAAGATAGAACAGCTGTTCCTCTCATATTGTCTCCCCTTTCTAAAAGGTAATGTGGTGAAATAACCTAAGGTCATCTCCAATTATCTACACCCTTGTAAAATCCTTTCCCCTTGAGTGTGAGTAGAACGTGTGGCTTACTTCTAAATGACTGAATATGGAAAAGGTGATGGGATGCCACTCCTATGATTATGTTATATAAGATTCTGTCTTAACACAGTGGAATAAGAGAAACTCTCTGTTGACTTTGACTAAATAAGTTATGTTGTGAGAACACCTATGGAGAAGGCTACACGGCAAGGAACTTTAGGGGCCTCTAGGGAGCTGAGAGTAGCCCCTGGCACCTGAATAAGATTAAAAGAAGATTCTTCCTTAGTCAACCCTCCAGATGAGAATAGCAACTGGCTGATGTCAACCTTGATTACAACTTTGGGAGGCCCTGAGCAGAGGACTCTGCTAAATCAAGGCTGGACTCTAGATGCATAGAGATTGTGAGATAATAAATATGTGTGGTTTTGAGCTGCTAAGTTTGTGGTAATTTGTTAAACAGCATTAGAAAATGAATACAGGTTGGAGCACCTGGGTGGCTCAGTCAGTTGAGTGTCTGACTTGATTTCGGCTCAGGTCATGATCCCAGGGTTGTGGGATTGAGCCCTGCATCAGGCTCCATGCTGAGCGTGGAGGCTGCTTAAGATTCTCTCTCTCTCTCTCTCTCTCTCTCTCTCTCTCTCTCTCCCTCTGCTCCTCTCCCCTGCTTGTGCTCACACTAAAAAAGAAAAAGAAACAAAAAAGAAAAGAAAAAATTTGAATACAGATAAATACCATGAGAGGATGAGAGGAAGGAACTTGGCTCTCTTGTTCTTGCTATATCACTATACCTAGAATAGTGATTGGCACATAGTTTAATAAACATTTGTTGGTTATATAAATGAATAAAAAGAAGGTGGATGAATGTATGAATTTCAGCTGGATGGGAGAGAGGATAGGACTGAATCCTTGGAACATGGCTAGTGACCATCAGCTAAGGAATACTATTTTCAGAGATGGGGTTGGGGGGGATCCATCAAGCAGGTATATATATGGTTCAAAGACTTCAGGGGGCAGTGATAGGTGATATACTGTTTTAAGATTTCCTTTACTATATTATAGAGTTGACCCTTGAACAATATGGATTTGAACTATGCAAATCCACTTACACATGAATTACTTTTGATAACTATAGTATAGTACTATAAATGTATTTTCTCTTCTTTATAATTTTCTTTTTTTAAAAAATATTTTATTTTTTAAGTAATCTCTACACCCAACGTGGAGCTCAAATTCACAACTCCAAGATCAAGAGTCATATGCTCTACTGACTGTACTGACTGAGCCAGCCAGGTGCCCAGTTTTGTTTTTGTGGTTTTCTTTTTTTTTTTTTTTTCATGTTTTTAAATTTTATTTTTGAGTGAGAGAGAGAGCTCATGCATGTGCACACAAGTGGGGGAGGAGCAGAGAGAGAGGGAGACACAGAATCTGAAGCAGGCTCCAAGCTCTGAGCTGTCATCACAGAGCCCCACCTGGGGCTTGAACTCCTGAACTGCAGATCATGACCTGAGCTGAAGTTGAACACTTAACCAACTGAGCCACCCAGACACCCCTGTTTTTGTGTTTTTTAAAGTAAGTTCTATGCCCAATGTGGGACTGGAACTCATGACCTAGAGATCAAGAGTCATGGGGGCAGTCTACTAACTGAGCAGTCAGGTGCCCCATCTTCCTTATTATTTTCTTCTTCTTTCTTTGTTTTGAATTTTATTTGTTTATTTTGAGAGAGAGAGAGAGAGCATGAATAGGGGAGAACAGAGAGAGAGAGAGAGAGAGAGAGAGAGAGAGAGATTCGAAGCAGGCTCTGAGCTGTCAGGGCAGAGCCCCACATGGGGCTTGATCCCATAAACTGTGAGATCATGACCCGAGCTGAAATCAAGAGTCGGACACTTAACTGACTGAGCCACCCAGGCACCGCCCCCCCCCCCCATGATTTCTTTAACAACATTTTCTTTTCTCTAGCTTACTTTATTGTGATAGTGTATATAATACATATATCATACCAAATATGTGCTAATCAACTGTTTATGGTGTTTATAAGGCTTCCAGTCAACAGTAGGCTACTAGTAATTAAGTTTTGGGGGAGTTGAAAGTTACATGTAACAAAAAAGTTATATGCACATTTTCAACTGCCTGGAGGTTGGCACCCCTAAACCCTGCATTGTTCAAGGCTTACTATAATTTTCCTCCTCCATCTCCTCCTCCATCTTCTTCCAATGTGTAAACCTTAGTAGAAAATTTAACCATATTTTGGGGTAGCTTTGAGAATAAATAAAGGATCTTTTTGTTTGGTGGAAAGCAGAGCTCAGTGTCTAGCACCACCAAGGAAAAGCTCTGATGAGGCATTAAGGAATCTACTCCCCAAATCATTGTTGCACTATATGCCAACTAACTTGGATGTAAATTTAAAAAATAAATTAAAAAAAAAAAAAAAAGATGTCAGTAGAAAAGTCCAGAGCAAATGAGGTAAACTTGTGGAAAATATAGTCTTCCTCTGGGATTATTTATTTATTTATTTATTTTTAAAGGAAGGATTTCTTCTTCTTCTTCTTTTTAATGTTTAGTCATTTATTGAGAGAGAGAAAGAGCATGCATGTGGGGCAGAGAGAGAGAGAGAGAGAGAGAGAGAAACAGAGGCTCCAAAGTGGGCTCTGGGCTGACAGCAGAGAGCCTGACGCAGAGCTCAGACTCACAAACCATGAAATCATGACCTGAGTCAAAGTTCGATGTTTAACCAACTGAGCCACCAAGGTGCCCCCCCCCCCCCCTCCAGGATCTTTTAATGCTTGGGGAGAAACTGGGTTTTCTTGCTGTCAGTCACTCAGAATGGGAAGTTCAGATGATTTTATTTCGTTCTAAATGGAAGGAAAGGGAAGGGTGATTCCAGATACTAGGCTAACTAAAATTTCAAAAGTTAGACAAAAGGAGAAGGAAAGAAATGGGACAATAGATCTAGGTTCCAAAAGCAAAGCTGCTTTATTATTATTATTATTATTATTATTATTATTATTTTATTTTTAAATTTTTTTATTATTTAAGCTTTTCTTGTTTTAGAAAGAGAGAAATTTAAGGTTACTTTTAGGTCCAGAGAATGTCAAGTTGGAGGTGTGGGTTTGTTAGTCTCCAACCTCATTTTCCTTGTACGCCACACCTGGGTTTTCCCCTCTCCCCACAACTACACCTTAATGTTCCAAAAGGAACATTATGCCATGTCCCACTCCTCATTTTAGTCCTAAAGATTAAGTCCTAAATTTTCTAAACTGTTTTAAGTTGCTTTTCATTATTTTGACCCTGAAGTGTGTCCCAGAGCTAACTTCTGGGTATCTGTATTATTTTTTTTTCTAGAGTTGAGAGTTTTTATTGTATTTTTCTTTGACAACATCCTTTATAATGGTAAAGCTTTTTCTTTTTTTTAAAAATTTTTTTTTAATGTTTATTTATTTTTGAGACAGAGAGAGACAGAGCATGAATGGGGGAGGGTCACAGAGAGAGGGAGACACAGAATCTGAAACAGGCTCCAGGCTCTGAGCTGTCAGCACAGAGCCCGACGCGGGGCTCGAACCCATGGACTGTGAGATCATGACCTGAGCTGAAGTCGGACGCTTAACCGACCGAGCCACCCAGGCGCCCCAATGATAAAGCTTTTTCTTAGAAGTATTCAGTATCTGGGCACTTGGGTGGTTTGGTCTCTTGAATGTCCAACTTTAGCTCTGGTCGTGATCTGAGTTCAAGCCCCATGTAGGGCTCACTGCCATCAGTGTAGAGCCCACTTCAGATCCTCTGTCCCCCTCTTTTTGCCCCTCTCCTGCTTGCACTCTCTCTCACAAAAATAAGTAAACATTGAAAATAAAAGAAGTACTCAGTATCTCTGAGCTCGGGTAACTCCTATTTGTCCTTATTCATATAACAGGTATTCTGCCTTGGTCCTTATTCAAATGCTTGTTCTAATAATCTGCTTAGTCCTCTACATCTCTCTCTCTCTTTTTTTTTTTTTAATTTATTTTTATTTTTTTTAATTAAAAAAAAATTTTTTTTTTTAACGTTTATTTATTTTTGAGACAGAGAGAGACAGAGCATGAATGGGGGAGGGTCAGAGAGAGGGAGACACAGAATCCGAAACAGGCTCCAGGCTCTGAGCCGTCAACACAGAGCCCGACGTGGGGCTCGAACTCACGGACCGCAAGATCATGACCTGAGCCGAAGTCAGACCCTCGACCGACTGAGCCACCCAGGCGCCCCCTTCTACATCTCTCTTAAGACCAGGGCTTTGCTTTTACAAATCTTCCACCTCAGAGGAAAGCTATAATCCATGACGGGCCATAATACATAGTGAAGATCCATCAGTCTTATAGACACTATTGTTCCCTTGGATTTCTCTGTTGGCTCCCTTCATTTCTGATTTCTTACCCCAGAATTTTTCTCATATGTTAGAAGACTCTCCTCTATCCTGCTTGGGCTTTGGTGACTAGAGTACTGTTGAATATTTTCCCCTCGCACACACCATTGTAGTATTAAGGTTGTTCACAAAGTTTTATGTACCTCTTTTAGTAACATTGTATAGTATTACATTTCCCTGCAGTACTAGCAATTAAATTTTATGATGCCTACTGTAGCAATCTTTTTTTTTTTCTAAGTAGGCTCTATGCTCAATGTGGGGCTTAAATTCAAGGCCCCAATATCCAGAGTCACATGCTCTACCCACTGAGCCAGCCAGGTGCTCCCCTAATGTAGGAATCTAGAATATATCTCAGTGAAGCCTCCAATAGTCTGGTGACCTCAGTGACTAAAATCAGCAGAATCCATGTAGTGGATGTTGTACTGAGCTCCCCAGATCCACCCTTTAGGACTGAAGGCACAACCTCTCCCAACTGCTGCACATGCTGGTGGCTGACAACTTTCAGCTGGGGACCTCTCTGAGGGTTGCTCTTGACTTAAGAGAGCTCCTGTCATCCCTTCCCTGGGTGCAGCCCATATCCAATGACAGGTTGATAGGAGGGTATAAGACCTAGCCTCCTGTCTCAATTTAGGACAATGTTAAAGGGCCATCCCAACTCCAGGGCTCCCTGCAGAACTGGCTGAGGCCTCAGTTGCAGTTGTGTTGCAGTTCAAGCTTTCCCCTTCCAGAGACTTTGTGACCCTTGGTCTCCAGAGATTGTTCTTGAGAGAACTACCCAATAACCTCCTGCATTCAAATCTCATGGTTTCCCGGTGAATCCTACTTGTAACAGGCTTCCTGATGACTTGTATCAAACATGTAACATGTATGAGAAATAAACCCTTGTTTCTATAAGCTGCTGAGATGTTTGCTACAAACTAGCCTATCCTGGTTTACAGATACCAAACCTTGGCTGCCCTGCCAATCCTTTGTTTTCACTAGAGCTTGACTTGTATTGTCTGTCTTGTCTTTGTGGACGGATTGATGGCCACGTTCTAGTTCTTCTCTGATGGTTTTTCTCATAGTGAGTGAACAGCCATGTCCCAACTGAGATATTACAAGGAGCAACACAAAAGGGAAGAGGGTTGCCTATCTAGTTGTCTACTAATTATTCCTACCAGGTCAGTGGCATATATTTTTTTCACATGAACTTCCTAGGACCCTTTCTTCTTTTTTATATATTTTACCACACATTTATAATATGTATAAGGGTACTTAATTTTTTTAAATGTTTATTCATTTTTGAGACAGAGGTGGGGGGAGGTGCAGAGAAAGAGGAGGATGTAAGATCTGAACCCAGCTCCATGGTGACAGCAGAGAGCCCAATGCGGGGTTGGAACTCACAAACTGTGAGATCATGACCTGAGTCAAAGTCCCATGCTCAACCGACTGAGCCACTCAGACACGCTGGTACTTAATGTTTCCTAGGAAAAATTTTATGCAAATAAAAATAGAATAACCAAGTAGTTGATCCCACTTTGAGAAAGAATAGTATACTACTAATTAATAAACTTTCTGCACTTCTAACTTACTAAAATCCAATTTCTTTGAGTGCTAGTTCTTATTTCTTGAAAGTCAAACAGTAAAACAATACCAGTTTCTTATTTTAGGCCTTTGGGGCAAAACAAAATATAGTAATAAAGCTAATGAATTAAAGCATATGCTCCTCCTAATTTATTTTTTTTTCTTTTTAAGGGATCTTACTATAAGAAAAATTTCTTTCTGCCTGAAGGGTAAACAGTATAAAAATATTTCCACTAAAAAGTCTGAGAATCCTGGGTTGCTATTATCAAAACCCATAATTATACTAGATATTTAGTATGATAACAGCAACTAGTTTAAGGAATGTGGAGGTTTATTCACATCAAGTTCAGATAAAGAGATAAAAGGGGACTTGAGCAAGCAAAGAGTATAACTTCAGGAGTCTATCTATGAATGTGTCTTTGGAACTGCCCTTATCCACAATGAAAGACCAGCAAAGCCAGCTTTCAGAATAGCCCTTCTGCTTGGTAGAAGGAAAGCTAGACTTCACTTCTAAGATCGCCCACCCACGCAAATTTTTCCACCTCGCAGCTAAGAATTAAACACAGACTTCCGATCATGGCGCCACGCACGTCACTTTCTCACTTTTCCCCCAGCAAAATCCCACCCAAGTCGACCTGATCCCGCAGGAGGTGTGTAAAGGCTGCAGGGAGTGGGGGAGGAATTCCTTCCCCTATCCTGGTTGCTTAGGTTTCTGCAATTCAAAAAACCGACTAAACAGATCCTTTCCAGGAAGCTTGAGTACCAACAGGACCTCTTCATTTCCTTGGGTTCGAAGTCATTCTTTACCTTTAGGCAACAACTCCTCACCGAAATTTTCCTTTCACAGGCCCTAAAAAGCCCCTTAGGCCCTCAGCCTTTGTGAATAAAGGCCCACCCTGGAAGTGGAAACCGAGCGGCATAGACAGATAGGCACATACAGTTGAACAATGCATAGAATTTTAAAAGAAAGTGTTTCCTTTCTGGCTTCGCATCCTTTCAAATGTTAAATATTTCTGTCAGCTAAGAAGGGCTACGGTAATGGGCGCTTGAGAGAAGCAGGACACCGATAAGACCAAAAATATCAATTTAGAGGTGGTCTTTCCAATTTCTGCTTTTGTTTGAGTCAGGGAGGGGAGCCCGAGGAGGCCAAGGTCTCCAGTTCTGGGAAAGGAGAGTTCTTCTGGATTCTTTGGGCTACGGAGAGGCAGGCTCTGGCCCCAGGAAACAACGAAGGCAGTTCTGCCCCTCAAGGCTTTACTCCAGGAGTCCCGGAGGAGACCGCGACGCCCCAGTCCAAGTCTAAATCAGCCAGCTCAGAACAGTTTGCCAAGGCTGGACAAAAGATGTGGCCGCTCTCTCTTAAACAGACACACACACACACACACACACACACACACACACACACACACACATCCCGAGTGTGCCCGTATGGAAGGTATGTGTGTGTTAAGGAGAATGGCCATTGCTGCCCACTGCGGGCTGCCGGCCCCACCCTGCCCTCGGCGGCTCCAGGGAGACACACCGCGCGAGTGCCGCGGAGTCCTTCTTGGCAAGCCCCGGAGTGAGGGGCGGGGCCGGGCGGGGCCGCGAGCGCGCAGGCGCGGTGTAGGCTTCCTCGCGCCGCCGCCGCTGTTGCCGCCGCCGCCCGCGCTGCACCACAGGCCCGAGACAGACAGGGCCGGGAAGAGCCGGAGACTGAGGAGGAGGCGGAGGCGGCGGCGGCGGCGGAGGCGGGGCGACTCCGGTGACCGGGAGCGCCGCAGACTGGCAGCTGCGGCGACTCCCCCCTTTGTGTCTGGTCTGCTCGGAACCACTGGAAGTGCTTCCCGGAGGGGTGCGGGGTGTCTCGCCGCCTCGCTGCCCACCCTTTTCCCCAACCAGCCACCTACCTCCGCCCTCCCGCCGCCCCCCGCCCTCGGCCCGCGACGCCCGAGCTCCGCCCGGAGCCGAGAGCTGCGGGAGAACGAGGCGGCGGCGGCGGCGGCGGCGGCGGCGGCGGCTTCTTCAGAGGGGTTGTGATTCGCTCACAGGAGCCATTGACGGGAGAAGAGGCTTTTATTCGTGGAATTTACCTCAGGCAAGATCGAACGGCTGCAATAAAAGAGAGAGAGGAGCGAATCCAGGAGGGCTGGAAAGGGCAGCTCCCCGCACCTCCCCTCCGCCCGCGGTCTCGGGGAGCTCCGGGCCCTGCCTGCTGACCCCTCCCCCCCCACCCCCCCACTCCCCCACTCCCCCACTCCCCCCGCTTCCTACTGCCCCTCAGCCCTCCGGCGGGGCCCTGGCAGAACCTCGAAGGATTGTTCGGCGAAGGCTTGAATTGAAGGCTGTGGTTTGTCCATGGAGGCAGGCACCTTTTTCGATCCAGTCGATGAACAGGGTTTGTTGTTCTCGAAATCCGAGTGAAGGAAGCACCGAAGCGAAACTTAAAAAGGAATCCTGCCCTCCTGGAGCCACGGGCGATGCGACTTGTGCCGCCGGGTGCCGCCGCCGCCCGCCCGGCTTCGCCCTTCCAGGCAGTCGGGAACTTGTTCTGATCCTCAGCCCCGCCATCGAATCTCCGCTCTCCATCCCCCTACACCCTGGATATGTTTTCTCCCAGACCTGGATATTTTTTTGACATCGTGAAACTACGAGGGAAATAACTGCGGGGCTTCTTTCTGTCTCCCTGCTTCTCCACACGGACATGCCTTCAGTTTGGGTGGCCGAGACACCCGGTTCTAGGCGAATGAACCTCTCCAGCCGCGAGGGAGAGAAATGAAGGGAATTTCTGCAGCGGAATGAAAGCTCTGCAGCTAGGTCCTCTCATCTGCCATTTGTCCTTTCAGACTGCATTGTAATACCGGGCCGGACAAGTCGGACGAGAGCGAGGACCAGCCTCCCGGCCGTATCTCTCGGCCCGTGTTTACTTTCCATATTTCTTTTCTCTGCTCTCCTGCTTCTCGGCTGGCCCAGGGATGACTTCCTCGCTGCCGCGGCCCCGGCGGATGCCGTCGCTCCTGTGGACCGTCCTGCTGGTCAGCACTGCGGCCGGTGAGTAGCCCCCGGCGGCGCGTCGGGCCACTGCCCCTGCCTGCGGGTGGCGGGCGGGGAGCCCGCAGAGGCCAAGGCCTGAGCTCGCCCTTCGCGACGCGTCCAGCGAGCGCTGTGGAGGGAACCGCGTCCCGTACCTGCGCGCCTTTCCCGTTCCTTCTAGGGAAATAACCTTGCATGTTTTTGTAGTTTCGAATCCCTACTTCCATATCCCCCCTCACCCCCCACGGGGGGAGGGGAAAGACATACTGGGTGTGGTATCTTGACATTTTTAGCTGTGAGGTAATGCAAGGATTAAAAATAATATTTTAATCGCCAATGAACAGTGTCTATTATGAGATCTTTGCAAACACAGCTGTAGATTTTTATTTTAATGTAAAGAAGCGGATTTGGCTTACATTAAAAAGAACATCAACTATAGAACGCACACTCGAACCTTATTTTTAGATTTAGATCACTCTTTGGGAGTCCATGTTACTTTCATTATTCAGAAATGTTACGGAATGAATTGAATAAATGTTGAGTCAACCAGAACTTTGAGATTCTTAATACATTGTATAATACTGTTAATTATTATCATTGGTATTGTTTTGTCCCAAAGTATTTTAGTAATTATATTTCCATTTTTCAACCTAGATACACTCGTATTTTATATGCCTTTGGAATTACTCTTGGCCTTAAAAGCATTTTCGATAACTTTACATTTTAGTCATCTGGCATCAATTGGCTTTCCTGTCATTGAGACAACTTTGACCTCACATTAGAGGTGTAGGAGATTTGAGTCCTAAAAGTTCTTTGACATTTTACTAAGCTTAAAGGGAAACAGTAGTCATCCTTTCCTTAGGATTTTTTTTTTTTTTTTTAAGTTCTCAGATACCTGAGAGAAAGCGTCATGTTTCATCTGCAGTTATTTTTCAAGCGGTCTTTTGGTGATACGCTCTTAGAAATTTTTGGGAGTGAACTGTACATATAATTCTTAAGTTTGGTGTAGGATGGCCAAATAGATTATGCATTTAAAAATGAGTGAAGGACAATATAACAGCTTTCCAGTTACTTTTTTATTTTTATAAGTGTATTTTTAACATTCACATTTCTCATTGCTATGTTAAACACAGAGGTTGCTTGCTTATTTCCATTTTAAGAGTCTGCATTGGGAAAATTCTGAAAGAAAATTTGAAGTTTCCTTTAGTGCCTTTGATATTGTTGATTAATGTCTTATGTCTATGATAAATCTGTGTAGTTGTATTAAAAGAATTTGAACTTTTGAATTGAATATATTTTGAAACTGGTATTTTAAATTCTTAATCATCACAATTCCTTTGGGGATTAAAACAAACAGTTTTTCTCTAGATTTCTTCAAATTGTATTAGTTATTTAAATTCTCTAGCTGTAAGTCTTGTGATTCCTGTAAAATATGAAGAGAATAAAAGGCCTTAGGCTTAAGCAGTCATTCTATGATCAGAGATCTCAGATCATAGACTTTTTATGTTCTTTGTTATTCTTGACCTTTTTAGAATGTAGATTCTCATTTATAGTTGACGGGCTTATCATTTTGTGATCAGAACTGATAACAGTAAAGGAAAGAACACTGATTTAAAAATAATTTAATTTGTATTTGGTAAATAAAATATTAGAATAATGTCCTTTAAAAAGGAGGGATTGAAAGAATCACTACTTTAAAGTGGTTTTAGTCTTCATTAGTATTACATAGTAGCAGATGCCAAAATTTGTAAGCTATAACAATAATAGTAATAATAATAATGTAATAATAATAGTGTTTATTGAATGCTTGCTCTGTGCCGGCAACTATTCTAACAGCTTTCCATGTGTTTTCTCATTTGATCCTCATGACAATTCCATACTCCAGCTGTAATTATGTTCCTTTTACAGAGAGGGCATGTGAAGTGCAGAGAATTTAAATAACTCACCACACAGTAAACTGTGGAGCCAGGATTATAGCCTGTACCCTTACCTATCACATTAATGATAACAACAGTACACTCTAATTGGGAACATAAGATAGAGTAGTGCCTTCATAAATCAGCCTTTGAGAAGAAGTAGGGACACTTGACAGGTTCTTCATTCAGCACTGGTTATTGCAGATGTTATCATTCTAAATGTGAAAACTTTGCCTAATATTGGAGTGGCGAGTTCAGTTTCATTAGGTACAAGGTGACTAGAGAGGGCCTATGTGGACTTGGGTTACATAGATGTAATAATGTAACCAGACAGGTGCAAATAGTACTGCTGAACAGGAAGAAAATACTAGAAGACCTGCTGATATCACATCCCTCTTTGGGGCCATAGATGTATCCTTTATTTCTTTTGAATTCCTCTTTTCCATTTAGTGTATCTAGTTCTTGGATTCCTTAATTCTAAGAACATTTTGTATGCAAAAAATTAGAATTTATTAAAAAAATGTGTTTGGTTTATAAATGAATTCTTAATTTTAATCAAAGGATAAAATACAATGCAGTACTTACCGCAGACCCAGCTTCTATTAAAAAAATTCGGGGGGCACCAGGGTGGCTCAGTCTGTTAAGCATTCTGCTTGATTTCAGCTCAGGTCGTGATGTCACAGTTCATGAGTTTGAACCCAGCAAAAGGCTCTATGCTGTCAGCACTGTCAGTTTGGGATTCTCTTTCTCTCTGCCTCTCCCCTGATTGTACTTGTGTGTGTTCTCTCTTTCCTTCTTCTCTCAAAATAAATAAATATTAACAAAATAAAAAATTTTTGAAAAAAGTCTTCATTCTTCATTTAGGTTGTAATGGTTACATAGCTAACCCTATATCCCACCCTACCCCCCTGTGCTTGAGCAGGCTCAGCTACCTTTCCTCCAGTCTTCTTGTTCTCTTCTTTCTTGCCATCCTTGGTGGCCTGGGAGGCCAGGGAACCCATGGCATTTCAAATAGCCTTATTGTTGGGATTCACTCCTCGAAGGTTCTCCAGGACAACTAAGAAACTCAGGATTCTGCATCACATCATAATCCTCCTCCTCCTTGGCTGGCTTAAATGTGTCCAATGGCTGTCTGACATCAATGTTAGCTGAATCTTTATGCATTTGAAATATTCACTTGATTAGATTTCTTTCTTTAAAAAAATTTTTTTGTTGTTGTTTTTTGAGTAAGCTCTATGCCCAACCTGGGACTTGAACTCACAACCTTGAGGTTAAGAGTCATGTGCTCTACTGACTGAGCCAGCCATGGTGCCACACTTAATTAGATTTCAGTTTTATATCTCTGTAGGAATACATTGTCTACAGGAAGATGCACCTATTTAGTGTTCTTGAGCATTGAAGTTAATAAATATTGTTGAGGAATTAGAAATTTAGTAATCTTTACTTTTGTGTTTCTTGCCATGTGAGCACTGCAACAGGGTCACCTGCGGTTTTTGATAAAATACGTATTTCTGGCACTATAGCATAGACGTACTGAATGGATCTCTCTGGGATCTATACATTTTTTAAAACTTAAAACCTGAAAGATTCTCCCTTAGGCAAGTTTATATAATCAGTCGTGATTGTTTGGATTTTTAAAGTATTGTGATTTAGTCAGCTTTTGGTGCATAATAGCTGGTAGCCATAAAAATATAGTGGCATACAACAATAAGCATTTATTCTGCTCCATTTGTCTCACTCTTGGGCCCAGGCTGGAGGGCAGGGTAACATCTCTTCTGCAGGGAAGCTTGTCTTATGGCAATGGCAGAAGTACAAGAGGATAAGTTCAGTCCCTAGCCATTTTTAGACTCTTGTTCTTTTAACATCTTATTTGGCCAAGACTAAAGACAAGGAGTAGTGAAGTACACTTTGGCTATAATGAGGCCATGGTAATATATGGACATGTGGTACTATTGCTGGAGAATGAAGAATTGGGATTGTCAGTCTACCACATATGGTCAGGAAGATAGTCCAAACTCTTACTGTTTGAGCAGGGCCAAACTCTTTTTTTGTTTGTTTGTTTGTTTATTTTTTAAAGAAGTTTTTAAAGAAAATCTTTATTTTGAGAGAGAGAGAGAGAGAGCTCAGGAGGGGCAGAGAGAGAGGGAGAGAAAGAGTCCCAAGCAGGGTCTGTGCTGTCTGTACAGAGCCCAGTGTGGGACTTAATCCCACAAACCTTGAAATCATGACCTGAGCTGAAATCAAGAGTTGGATGCTCAATCAACTGAGCCACCCAGGAGCCCTTATTTATTTAAGAGAGAAAGAGAGAGGGGGGAGGGGCAGAGAGAATCCCAAGCAGGCTGCATGCCCAGTGCACAGCCTGACACAAGGCTCGATCTCAAGACTGTGAGATCATGACCTGAGCCAAAATTAGGAGTCCAGTGCTAAACCAGTTGAGCCACCCAGGTGCCCCAGGGCCAGACTTTTAATTAGGCCTTTGCATAAAAATTATACCAGCTTTGATCTCTCCACAAGCCTACCCTGGCATGTGGGGTGATGTGGTAGTAGTGGTGTTGGTGTTCGTGTAATATGAAAAGTGGGAATAGAGAGATTAATTTCAAATGAGGACAACTCTCATTAAAGGCCAACTTTTCTTTTTAAAAAAAATATTTTGGGTGCACCTAGGTAGCTCAGTCGGTTGAACATCAGACTCTTGATATTGGCTCAGGTTGTGATCCCACAGTTGTGGGAATGAGCCCGAGTAGGGCTCTACACACAGTGTGGGGGTTTCTCTCTCTCACCCTCTGTCTCTGCCCTTCCCACTCTTGTGTGTGCATTCTCTCTCTCTCTCTTTCAAAATAAATGAATATTTTTAAAAACAGGATTTTATTTTTAAGTAATCTCTACACCCAACATGGGGCTCAAACTCATAACCCTGAGATCAAGAATTGTATGCCCCGGGGCGCCTGGGCGGCTCAGTCGGTTAAGCGTCCGACTTCGGCTCAGGTCACGATCTCACGGTCCGTGAGTTCGAGCCCCGCGTCGGGCTCTGGGCTGATGGCCCAGAGCCTGGAGCCTGGTTCCGATTCTGTGTCTCCCTCTCTCTCTGCTCCTCCCCCGTTCATGCTCTGTCTCTCTCTGTCTCAAAAATAAATAAACGTTAAAAAAATTAAAAAAAAAAAAAAAAGAATTGCATGCCCCACTGACTGAGCCAGCCAGGAGCCCTTAAAGGCTAACTTTAACATAGAAAGAGAAGAAATTGAATATTGATTTCTGATGGGTAAATTCTAACTAGAAAAGGTACAGAATGAAGTCAGAGTAAATCAGTCAATTTTATAAATGACCATACCACTTATTTTGGTACTTATTCACATATTTGTTGAATGTCAGTTTTATGTATTTGCTTTGTCTTCCAAATTGCTTTTTGAGGACAGGGTTCCTACCTTAAACTGTTTTGCAATCTATCATATTGTTGTGCAGATAAAAGATGTTTAAGAAATACTAAATGAGGGGTGCATGGGTGGCTCATTTGGTTGAGCGTCTGACTTTGGCTTAGGTCATGATCTTAGCAGTTCATGGGTTCAGGCCCCGTGTCCAGCTCTGTGCTGACAGCTCAGAGCCTGGAGCCTGCTTCAGATTCTGTGTCTCTCTCACAGCCCCTCTCACACTTGTGCTCACTCTCTCTGAAAAATAAATAAACATTAAAAGAAAATTAAAAAAGAAATACTACATGAATGAATAATAAAAAGAAATTGGAGCCAGGAAGTGTTCTAAGATTGCTCACTTATTCAAATGATGTATTAATTTATTCTTTCTTTGTTTTAATTCCTTCAACTATAAAGTAGTTTAAATGGTGTTGTAAGAAGACCCCTGTCTTGAGTTAATGAGACCTGAATTCCGTGTGATTCTGGACAGATTACACAATTTAGTTTTCTCAATTGTAATATTATGGGATTGGACCAGATTATGTTTGAAATGCAGATTCCAGGCAGCTACCCCAGACCTACTTAATCTGAATATCTGGACAGTGAGTTTGGGAATCTGCATTTTATTTATTTATTTTTAAAATTTTATTTATTTTTGTAAGGTTTATTTTTGAAAGAGAGAGAGAGAGAGGGAGGGAGAACGAGTGGGGGAGGGGCAGAGAGAGAGGGAGGGGAGACACAGAATCCAAAGCAGGCTCCGGGGTCTGAGCTGTCAGCACAGAGCCTGATGCAGGGCTCTAACTCATGAAGTGTGAGATCATGGCCTGAGCTGAAGTCTCTTAACAGACTGAGCCACCCAGGTGACCTGAGAATCTGCATTTTAAACAAACATTTCCCCAGGTAAATTTTATGTACCCTGACGTTTGAGAAGTATAGGATCTAAGATTTCTTTTAACTCTCAGATTTTACTTTATTTATTTAATTTTGTGTGCCTTTCTGGATCTTTTATTCAGTCACATTAGTACAAACATTTCTTATTTTAAGCTTTAAGTAATTATCTAAAACCTTTTTCTTTTTTAAAATTTAAAAAATGCTATTTGTTTGTTTAATCTTGGTCTTAAAGGTGGTTTGCTCTTTAATAAAAAGTGCTTTGCTCACCTAATATTGTATATGTTCATTTAGCTTGTATTTTGACCATTTTATTTTCCTTTTCCTTCTTCCAAAAAGAAAAATTACTTGTTAGTAGAAATAAATGGTTTTACTTTTAGTAAATTTACATGAGAACGGTTGATGAAATATTTACAATAGAAATAGTGTTAAAATAAATTAGACTAGATAACATTGATTTGGTTTTAGTTACAAATTAGTATTTCATGGAGTAAGTACTCCAAGTGGATAAATTGCATTTTTTAAATTTCTGTCCACCAAAGAATTATATTCTGATTTAATTGATGTCTGCTAGAAAAAAATTAAATATGAATGCTGTGATATCTCAAAATTCACTATTTTTTACCATCTTGCTTAGTACTTACACATGTTGAAGAGACTCCCATATTACCAGACTATTTCCCCCTTGTAGTTAAATGGTCTAGTCTGTGAATCCTTTCTAGAAGCAATAAAGATGGCTTTAGTAGAATTTTGAGGGCAATAGACTTGATTTGTTTTTGTTTTTTTTAAGCTTTTTTTATTTTGAAAATTTTTAGAAGATTTTTTTTTACGTTTATTTATTTAGAGAGAGTGCCTGCATGAGATCAGGTGGGGGAGGGGTAGTGAGAGAGAGGGAGAGAGAGAGAATCCCAAGCACTGTCAGTGCAGACCCCAATTCAGGGCTTGAACCTGTGAACAGTGAGATTGTGACCTGAGCTGAAGTCTGTTGCTTAACCAACTGAGCCACCCAGCTGCCCCTTAAACTTTTTTAGATCTGTGCGATGGATATGACAGCTAAGGCTGCTGGATTACAAGAATACATTTATAATTTATGTATGGTCTATGTGACATTAGAAATAAGCCTGTGGGTAAATGACATGAACATTTTATTTAAAAAAAATTTTATTTTTAAGATTTTATTTTTAAGTAATCTTTACACTCAATGTGGGGCCTGAGCTCACAGCCCCGAGATCAGTAGTCACATGCTCTACTTACTGAGCCAGCCAGGTGCCCCTGACATGAACATTTTAGAATACATTGTATTATCAGAACTATTAGAACACAACATTTATTTCTTGCTGTTAATTGTACTTAATACAGTAAGTGTTTGACTAGATGTAGTTTCTATTCCAGTATGTACCTATGGGACCAGGGAGAGGGGTACGGGGGCATGAATAGGATAGATAACATGTGGAAGGAGAACTAAAATGTCCAGTCAACAGACATTTATTAGTGCTTCCTTTGTGCAGGGTTCTTTTCAAAATATTGGTGGATATAAAGAAAAATAAGGGCCTCCTCTCCTCCCCCAAACATTTTATGCCATACCCTATATTACTTTCTGAAAGAGAATTAGATTTCATGCTATTTGGCAAGAGTAGGTATTTTGCAAATCTTACTAGCATTGTATTATTCTCTGCCTTTCTTTCAGGATGAGAAATTCCTGAAGGTATTCTGCAACGCAGGAAAAGAGACTGTGTTCCTGTGTGTCTTCTAGCTGATCTCTACCCTCCTTTTATTTCTCTCTTCTCTGCTAGCCTTCTTGAAAGAGTGAACACCTACGGACTTCTATATCCTCAACTCCTTACTTGTCCCATGCTGTATATTAAATCATCAGTGACTTTCTAATTGCCTTATCCAAGTGACTTTTCAATCTTGTTTTCTTTGACTTTTCTACAGAATTTGACAATTTTGGTCACCCCTTCCTTCTAACTCTCCTCATCTGACTTTATTAACTTCGCATTTCCCTGGTTATATATCATCTCCATCTTCTCTTCTCCATAAATGTTTTCTTCTTCTTTTTTAAATCTCCCTTAGATTGTTTTAAGTATACTTTTTTCTTACTGCAACTCCTCTTCCTTGTTGATTTTCTTTTATTGTTACTCTTCTCCTAAGCTTTAATTATTCTGGAAAGTAGATGACTTCTAAGTCAAACAGGCAACCAGAATTGGAAGCTAGAAAGGTTTGAGTTCCTTCCTAATGGTACCATCAACTATTTACTTTGGGCATATCACTTCTTTTGGTCTCAATATCCTCATTGTAAAGTGAAGGGGTTCACCTGTATGATGTGTATAGTATTTATAGCACTTTTGCTTATGGTATGAGAAAAGAAAATATATTTAGTTAGTAGTAAGTGTATAGCATTTTGAATGTTATATTTTGTTATTATTGAGTGTATATATATGTATATAGTACTTTGAATTTAGCTTAGATTGGGGAAATCTGTGGGATATTCTGAAATGGTAAAAGTACTGCTTTGAAAGAAATTTAATTTTTTGCAAATACATTTTATATGTTGATTGTCTATGTTGAGTTAGGATCACCAAAGTGTTGTAAAGAAAGGCTGTATAAAGAACAATCCATAACTAAGAATAATCTATAAATATAAAGGATGCTTTATTTATTTATTTATTTATTTATTTATTTATTTATTTATTTATTAAAGGGTGCTTTTAAAATAGTTGGAATCCTAGAATTTTAGAGTTGGAAAGGACTTTAGGGTAGACTTTAAATAGTTTTAAGTTTAGTTAAGAAGTTTAGTTAGAAGTTAGTCTAAGAAGGTTAACTTTTATACAATGTCTTTTGTTTTAATTTAATTCTTTATTTTAATTTCAATATAGTTAACTTGAAGTGTTACACTAGCTTCAGGTGTACAATATAGTAATGTGACAGTTCTATTCATTACTCAGTGCTCATCATGATAAGTGTACTCTTAATCCTGTTCACCTAGTTCATCCATCCCCCCCCATGGTGACCTCCCCTCTGGTAACCATCTGTTTGTTCTCTACAGTTAAGTGTCGGTTTTTTAGTTGATCTCTTTCTCCTTTGTTTTTTTTTTTGTTTGTTTCTTAAATTCTCTATATGAGTGAAATCATGATATTTGTCTTTCTCTGACTTTACTTAGCATTATACTCTCTAGATCCATCCATGTTGTAAATGGCAGGATTTCATTGTTTTGTGTGTGTGTGTGTGTATGTACATGTATACATATACATATACATATGTATGCCACATATTTTTTAGAACATTTTTTTTATTTTTTATTAAAAAAATTTTTTTAATGTTATATTTATTCTTGAGAGAGAGACAGAGCACAGCAGGGGCGGGACAGAGCAAGAGAGGGACACAGAATCTGAAGCAGGCTCCAGGCTCTGAGCTATCAGCACAGAGCCCAACGTGGGGCTCGAACTCACAAGCCATGAGATGACCTGAGCCGAAGTTGAATGCTTTACCAACTGAGCCACCCCGGTGCCCCTGTTTTTTAAAATTTAGTTAATTTTGCACATCTTCTTTATCCATTCATCTATGGATGGACACTTGGACTGCTTCCATAATTTGGAAATAATGCTGCAATAAACATAGGGGCGCATATATCTTTCTGAATTATTGTTTTTGTATTCTTTGGGTAAATACCCAATAGCAGAATTACTGGATCACATGGCAATTCTGTTTTTAATTTTTTGAGGAACCCCATACTGTTTTCTACAGTGGCTGCACCAGTTTGCATTTCCAAGCAGTGCACAAGGGTTCCTTTTTCTCCACATTCTCAGCACACCACATTCTTAACCAATTACTGAATCTGTTGACTTGCATCTTTCTGATTATGAGTGATGTTGAGTAGTTTTTCACATGTCTGTTGGCCATTTGTATGTCTTTGAATAAATGTTTGTTCATGTCTTTTGCCTATTTTTAATTGGATTATTTGGTTCTTTTGGTGTTTGAGTTGTGTAACTTTTTTATATGTTTTGGAAACTAACCCTTTATCAGATATGTCATTTATAAATATCTTCTCCCATTCAGTAGGTTGTCTTTTAGTTTTGTTGATTGTTTCCTTTGCTGTTCAGAAGCTTTTTATTTGATGTAGTCCCAATAGTTTATTTTTGCTTTTGTTTCCCTTGACTCAGGAGACCTATCTAGAAAAAATGTTTCTGTGGCTGATGTCAGAGAAGTTACTGCCTATGCTCTATTCACAGATTTTTAAGGTTTCAGGTCTCACATTTATGTCTTTAATTCATTTTGAATTTATTTTTGTGAATGGTGTAAGAAATTATTTTAATTTTAAGATAAATAATGCCAGGGACTCCTGGGTGGCTCAGTCAGTTAAGTGTCCGACTTCGGCTCAGGTCATGATCTCACAGTTCGTGGGTTCAAGCCCTGTGTCAGGCTCTGTGCTGACAGCTCAGAGCCTGGAGCCTGTTTCAGATTCTGTGTCTCCCTCTCTCTCTGCCTGTTCACGCTCTGTCTCTGTCTCAAGAATAAATAAACAATAAAAAGAAAAAAAGATAAATAATGCCAAAGTCAATTTCAGCGTAGCTTTTGACTCAGTTATCACACATTCTAAATCAGTTGAGATCTAATTAATGCCATTTTAACTTCTGGTAAGTAAATTTTGTAAAACAGCTTTATTGAGAGGTAATTCCCATACCATACAATTTACTCCTTTAAAATGTACATGGGACGCCTGGGGGGCTCAGTCGGTTAAGTGTCTGACTGCGGCTCAGGTCATGATCTCACTGCTTGTGAGGTCAAGCCCTGTGTCAGGCTCTGTGCTGATGGCTCAGAACCTGGAGCTGCTTTGGATTCTGTCTCCCTCTCTCTCTGCCCCTCCCCTGCGCACACACAGTCTCTCTCTCTCACTCTCTCTCTCTCTCTTCTCTCTCTCAAAAATAAATAATAAAACATTAAAAAATAAAATGTGCAATTCATTGTTTTGGTATATTATTAAGTTAAAAATTATGGTAAAACAGGGGCGTCTGGGTGGCTCAGTTGGTTAAGTGTCTGACTTCAGCTCAGGTCATGATCTCACAGTTTGTGAGTTTGTGAGTTTGAGCCCCAAGTCAGGCTCTGTGTGGAGGGCTCAGAGCTAGTAGCCTGCTTTGGATTCTGTCTCCTTTCTCTCTGTTCCTCCCCCACTCCCTCTCCCTCTCTCTCAAAAATAAATAAATGTTAAAAAAAAATTATGGTAAAACATATATAGCATAAAATTTGCCATTTTAACCATTTTCAAGTATACGATTTGGTGGCATTAATTGCATTCACAATGTTGTGTAACACACATTGAATGTGTGTCACCAAAATGTTTTCATCACCCCAAACAGAAACTTTAACAATTAAGCAATAACTCCTGTTTCCGCTCTCCTCCCAGCCCCTGGTAACCTCTAATCTACTTTCTGTCTCTGAATTTGCCTACTCTAAGATATTTCATATGAGTAGAATCATACAATATTTGTCCTTTTGGTACTGGCTCATTTTGCTTAGCATAATGTTTTTAAGTTTATCCATGTTATAGCATGTGTCCAAATTTCATCACTTTATAGGGCTGAATAATAGTCCATTGTGTGTATATGTCACATTTTGTTTATCCATTCATCTGTTGATGGACACTTCAGTTTTCCCCTTTTGGCTATTGTGAACAATGTTGCAGTGAACATTACTATACAGTATCTGTTCTAGTCTCTGTTTTAAATTCCTATGGGTGTATACCCACAAGTGTAAATTGCTGGATCATATGGTAATTCTATGTTTAGTTTTTTTTGAGGAACCGCCAAACTATTTTCAATAGTGGCTGTACCATTTCACATTCCTACCAGTAATGAACAAGTATTCCAGTTTCTCTACATTCTTGCCAACACTCATTGCTTTCTGTTTTATTTTTGTGAAAAATTATTTATTAGAGCCATCATAATGGGTGTGAAGTGGTATCTCATTACGGTTTTGATTTTATTGGATTTTCCTAATGATAAATCATGTTGAGCATGATATAAAGATGTTGAGCATCTTTTTATGTGCTTATAGACAATTTGCATATCTTCTTTTGTTTTAAGCTTATTTTGAGAGAGAGAGCATGCAGGGGAGGGGCAGAGAGAGAGGGAGAGAGAGAATTTCAAGCAGGCTCCACATCATCAGCGCAGAGCCCCAGCTTCAGGCTTGAACCCACCAACCGGTGAGATCATGACCTGAGCTGAAACCAAGAGCCAGACACTCATCCTGACTGAGCCACCCAGGTACCCCTGTATATCTTCTTTGAGTAAATGTCTACTCAAGTCCTCTGTCTACCTTTTTTTCTTTTGAATTTGTTTTTATTGAGATATAATTGATACATAACATTTATAAGTTTAAGGTGTACCACATATTGATTTGATACATTTCTATATCACATTATGATTACCTACATAATATTAGCTAAAACCTCTATTACATCGTGTAATTATCATTTTTGTGTCTGTGGTGGGAATAGTTACGATCTAGTCTCTTAGCAACTTTGAAATTTATAATATATTTGTCTATAATCACTGTGCATTGTATCCAGGATTTATTCATCTACTGGCTGCAAGTTTGTACCCTTAAATAACATTTGTCTATTTTTTAAAAAAAAATTTTATGTTTTATTTTATATTTGAGGGAGAAAGACAGAGACAGAGAGTGAGCAAGGGAGGTGCAGAGAAATAGAGACAGAATCTGAAGCAGGCTCCAGGCTCTGAGATGTTAGCACAGAGCCCAACGTGGGGCTCGACCTGAGCTGAAGTTGGATGCTTAACCAACTGAGCCACCCAGGTGCCCGTCTATTTTTTTAATTGGATTGTCTTTTTGTTGTTGAGTGGTAAAAGTTCTTTTATATTATGAATGTTAACTTTCTATCAGGTAGATGGTTTCTGTATGTTATGGGCTGAATGTGTCCCCTCAAATTTCATGTTGAAATCATAACCCCCAAGGTGATGTATTACAAGGTGAAGCTTTTGGGAGTTGATTAGGTCATTAGGGTGGAGCCCTCATTAATGGGATTAGTGTTCTTATTAAAGAGACCCCAGAGAGATCTTTTCCTTTTACTGCTATGTGAGGTTACGCAAAAAGATGGCCATCTAGGAAATGGTTTCTTACCAGTTACTGAATCTGCTGGCACCATGATTGGATTTCCCATATTCTAGAGCTGTGAGAAATGTTTGTTGTTTAGAAGACATCCAGTCTCCGGTATTCTGTTATAGCAGCCTGAATGGATTAGGGCACCAGTGTTTTCTCCTATTTTCTAGGTTTCTTTCCTATTTTTTAAAATTGTCTTAATAATATTTTTTGATGTACAAAATTTTTTAATTTTGATGGAGTCCAATTTATCTATATTTTGTTGTTGGTGGTATGCATAATTTTGGTGTCATAGTTAAGAATCCATTGCCAAATCCGAGGCTGTGAAGATTTACTCCAATTTTTTCTTCTAAGAGCTTTATGGTTTTAGCCCTTATGTCATTGATCCATTTTAAAATGTTTATTTATTTATTTTGTGAGAGAGAAAGAGAGAGAGGCATGGGCAGAGAGAGAGGAAGACAGAATTGCAAATAGGCTCTGCACACATCATGGGGCTTGATCCCACAAACCGTGAGATCATGACCTGAATGGAAATCATGAGTCAGACTTGACTCTTTTTTTTTTTTTTTAAGCCGTATTAAATTTTTTTTTTTCTTAACGTTTATTCATCTTTGAGAGACAGAGAGAGAGAGACAGAGCATGAGCAGGGAAGGGGCAAAGAGAGGGAGACACAGAATCCAAAGCAGGCTCCAGGCTCTGAGCTGTCAGCACAGAGCCTGATGCGGGGCTTGAACTCACAAACTGCGAGATCATGACCTGAGCCAAAGTCGGGCGCTCAGCCAACTGAGCCACGCAGGCGCTCCAGGAGTCAGACTTGACTCTTATCTGACTGAGCTACCTGGTGCCCCATGCCATTAATCTATTTTTTGAGTTAAATTTTATATATGGTCTGAGACAGGGATCCAGCTTCATTCGTTGCACGTGGGAATCCAGTTGTGCCAGTGCCATTTGTTAAAGAGACTGCTCTCCCCATTGAATGGAATGCCCACTCTTAAAACGTCAGTTGGGCACAGATGTATAGATTTATTTCTGGACTTTCAGTTCAGTTCTATGGTCAGTCTTTGGACCTTTGCTTTTCTCTGTCTATACTTTGGTGATCTCATCCATTCTAATTTTTTTTTTTTTAATGTTTATTTATATTTGAGAGAGAGACAGAGTGTGAGTGGGAGAAGGGAAGAGGGAGAGGGAGACGCAGAATCCCAAGCAGGCTCCAGGCTCTGAGCTGTCAGCACAGAGCCTGATGTGGGGCTCATACCCATGAACTGTGTGATCATGACTTGAGCCAAAGTCAGATGCTCAACTGACTGAGCCACTCAAGTCTTCCTGCTCTCATCCATTCTCATGGCTTTAAAAATGGCATGTAGAGGGACACCTGGGTAGCTCAGTCAGTTAAGCATCTGACTCTTAGTTTTGGCTCTGGTCATGATCTCATGGTTCATGAATTCGAGCCCCACATTGGGCTCTGTGCTGTCAGTGCAGAGCCTACTTGGGATTCTCTCTCTCCCTCTTTCTGGCCCTCCCCCACTTGTGCTCTCTCTCTCTCTCAAAATAAATAATTAAACTTAAAAAGAGTTACACTTTCCCTATAAAAGAAAATAGCATGTAGAGGTGAAACAAATTTCAAATTTATTTCCATCCCAAACCTCTTTTCTTGAAATCCTGTTGTGTGTAGCCATCTGTGTATTCAGCATCTCTGCTTAGATGTTTGATAGTTATCTCACACTTAATATGTCCTAAAACAAACTCCTTTAGTTTCTTCTATAGGTCTGTTCTTCCTGTATTCTTACCCAACTCAGCAAATGGCAATTCTGTCATTCTAGTTGTTTAGGCCAAAAATTGAAGATATTTTTTTCTTTTCTTTTCTTTTCTTTTCTTTTCTTTTCTTTTCTTTTCTTTTCCTCTTTTTTTTTTTTTAAGTGGACTTCAAGCTCAGTGTGGAGCCCAACATGGGGCTTCAACTCACAAACCTGAGATCAAGGCCTGAGCTGAGATAAGGAGCCAGATGCTTAACTGCCTTAGCCACTCAAAAGTCACAATCATTTGATTCTACATAATCTGGCCCCTACTTCTTATGACTGCATCTGCTGATCTCTGCATGCTCAACTTTTATTGTGCTTTTAACTTTACACAGAAGAAAACATTTAGAAAATCAAATGTTTTAGAAGAGGTTAGATTTAAGATACTTTATTCTGTATAATTTGACAGTGGCTACATGTAATGAATAAATCTATACATTGGGAGAATAAAGGAGGAGTCAAATGAACATTTCTTGAGCCTCTAACATAGCCACTAAGTGCCTTACATATTTATTGTGTGATCTCATCCTTTAAACAAGCTAATCAGTACTATTATTCTTCCTTATTTTATAAATGAGTAAACTGAGTAAGTGGGAGACCTGGGATTCAAGCTTAGGCCTCTATAACTCCAAAGCAAAGCATTCATGAAATATAAATCGTGTTAGCCTGAAGGTATAAAATACTTGGAACAGTATTTTAGGCATCTGAATATCTTATTGGATTTTAATCATTCAGGAATAATTTCTCAGGCTGAACTATGTCTTGGTTATGGTCTCTTATTTTGCAGTAAATGATAACAGATGTTTTAGGTTTTGGTTTTGTGTGTAGCATTCAAATGTTGATGGATAATAAACATTTTCATTAACGATTCAAAGCTTCAGTTTTGGAAAGGAACACTAGTTAGATCAGAAGAATAACGATGACATATTTAGTTGAGGATAAGTTTTTAAGGTTTCCATCTGTTGTTAGTGATTAGAATCCCTAGGGGCCGGTCTAGTGTAAAGAGCAACTTTTAAATTTAGTTACTACACAAAGGGCCATATTGTGATGACATGAAAGGCAAGATTAAAAACAGCCAAATGATAACAAGAGATGAATTTATTCATGTTACTTATTGAAATAAAGTTTTTTTGTGAGAGATAACTTTTCTGGGATATTTATTTTTCCTTTGGCTAAACCAATGTGTTAGCTTGATGAAATGGTGTTAAGAATGTTAATCTCTAAATGAAGTTTAGTTTTTCGCACTAGTTATTATCCAGCTCTTCTGTAGGAATCATTGTTTTGTCCATTTACTTAGGTTTATGAAAAATTCAGTTTTACTGATCCTTGTTGCTAAGTCCCTCTACTAAGAGCAAGACAGTAAGTAGTCTTAGATTTATACTAACCTCAGATTTGTACACTAAGCAACTAATAGGCTTTATATTAATGAAGTGATATAGATTAATGAAAATAGATTAAATTCATTACCTGAAAATAGATTAAATTCTAGTTATTTGGAATTAAAAGCCAGTGTGTTAATGCGTGGTTTTGGAAGAATATCACTTGGATAGGCTAGGTTATTCTAAAACAGCAGTGGTTATTTCTTGCTCATACTGTATGTCCATTGAAGATTGGCAGGAGTATTCTGCTCATCATTCAGGAATCTGGTTTGATGGAATGCTACCATCTTGAAAGTTGATAGTTGCAGTGCTAGAGGTAAAAGAATGTATAAGAAGGTCTTTCATGGCACTTTATATGCTCTGCCTAGAAGACTGTCCCATCGCTTTCACTTAAAACTCACTATTTAGTCTCCCCTAACCTCTAGATCTTTCCAAGTATCTAGAAAAGGAATTTGGGAAACAGGACCAATGATGACTGTAAGGAAGTAATAAGACAAACGTGTTGGCTTTGCTTTGTATTTTAAGACTTGTTTTGGCTTTTAGATTTTGACTTTATATCTTTTAACAATCTTTCTTGTTTTTCAGAATCCTAAAGTTGTAATAGAAGATCACTGTAGGGGTATGTGGATGGCTTAGTTGGTTAGCGTCCCACTCTTGATCTTGGCTCAGGTCATGATCTCACGGTTCATGAGTTCGAGCTCCGTATCAGACTATACACTGTCAGTGTGGAGCCTGCTTTGGATTCTCTCTCGTCTTATCTCTCTGTCCCTCCCCTGCTTGCTTGCTCTCTCTCTCTCAGAATAAATAAGTAAAATAAAAAAAAATTTTTTAAATATTGTAAAAACGATTTTAAATGATAATGAAATATAGAAAATTAAAAAAAAATTCATTTCCTTTTTACTTTTTATCAAATTCTGTTTCCTAGATGTAACCACTGTTAATAGTTTGGTGGATAATTTTTCATACTTTTTTGTATGCACTATAAATAAACATCTGTGTAATTAGAGTTTTTTAAGTTTATTATTATTTTTATTTGTTTTGATAGAGATGGCATGAGTTAGGGAGGCACAGAGAGAGAATCCCAAGCAGACTTTGTGCTGTCAGCGCAGAGCCCGACGTGGGGCTCGAACCCACAAAACTATGAAACCATGATCTGAGCCAAAACCAAGAGTCAGACACTTAACCGACTAAGCCACCCAGGTGCCCCTAGAGTTTGTTTTTTATTTTATTTATTTTTATTATTTATTTATTTAAAAAAAATTTTTTTTTTTTTTTTTTTAAGAGAGAGACAGAACGTGAGTGGGGGAGGGGCAGAGAGAAGAGGGAGACACAGAATTCGAGGCAGGCTCCAGGCTCCGGGCTGTCAGTGCAGAGCCCAAAGTGGGGCTTGAACTCACGAACCATGAGATCATGACCTGAGCCAAAGTCAGACATGTAACTGACTGAGCCACCCAGGCACCCCTTGTTTTTTAAATAAAGGTAGAATTATATTATATATCTTATGTACAAGTTTTTGTTATTAATCATGAAGGAGAGTTGTAGAAGTAAGATCATTTGGTCAAAGTTTGCACATTTAAAATTTAGATATGATGTGAACTTCCAAATCTCCCCCCCAAAAGATTGTACCAGTTTCCATTTCTACTAGTAGTATATCAGTGTCAGAATTTTTATTTTCTTTTGTTTTTTTTAAGGTTTTTCTTTTTTTAAGGTTTTATTTTATTATTTTTGCAAATGTTTACTTACTTGTGAGAGTGAGAGTGTGCCTTCACACGAGTCAGGGAGGGGCAGACAGAAGGAAAGAGAGAATCCCAAGCATGCTCCACGCTGTCAGTGCGGAGCCCAATGAGGGGCTTGAACTGATGAACTGTGAGATATGATCTGAGCATAAATCAAGAGTTGGATGCTTAACCGACTGTGCCACTCTGGTGCCCCAAGATTTTATTTTATTTTTTAATTTTTTTTTTAACGTTTATTTATTTTTGAGACAGAGAGAGACAGAGCATGAACAGGGGAGGGTCAGAGAGAGGGAGACACAGAATCTGAAACAGGCTCCAGGCTCTGAGCTGTCAGCACAGAGCCCGACGTGGGGCTCGAACTCACGGACCGTGAAATCATGACCTGAGCCGAAGTCGGCCGCTTAACCGACTGAGCCACCCAGGCGCCCCCCAAGATTTTGTTTTTAAGTAATCTCTACACCCAATATGGAGCTCAAACCCACAACCTGATATCAAGAGTCGCATGCTCCCCCAACTGAAACAGCCAGGCACTCACAGAACTTTCATTTTCTTCTACCTTTTCCAAATGTTATATAATATCTTTTCAATTTTTGCCAAAGCCAAAGCATCGTATAGTAAGACCTTGGTTTGCAAGCATAATTCGTTCAGGAAACATGCTTGTAATCCAAAGCAGTCATATATTAGAGCGAGTTTCAAGGACCATTGGCTCATTTCTGATCATGTGACATTCAGCCTCACATACTACTCATATTGCAAGACATTTCTCATTTATCAAATTAAAATTTACTGGAAATGTTTGCTCATTTTGTGGAATACTCACAGAGCAAGTTACTTGCAATCCAGGGTTTTACTGTATTTTGTTTCCGTTTGCAGTGCTTTAGTTGTTAGTGAAGCTGAACTTCTTTTCATATGGTTATTGTTCAGTTGTATTTCTCCGAATTACCTGTTTATATATCAGATTAATTTTTCTAATGATTTGTTTCTTTTTCTTATTGATTTGAAGGTGATATTTATATGATTTTATGCAATTAGAATTGTTTATTTTTTCTTTTATGACTTCTGGATTTTGTGTTATCTTAGAAAAGCTTTCTCTATATCCACAAGTACCAATTTAGTAGGTAGGTCTATAGTTTTTTTTGTTTTTTGTTTTTTTTTAATGTTTAGATGATTTAATGCACCTTGAACTATTCAGTTGTATGTATATTAACTCATAATAGTAGTATGAGACAGATAGTATTATTATCTTCATTTACAGATGAGGATTTTTAGGCATAGAGATATTAAGAAACTTGCCCAAGGCAACATAACTAATAAAGCTGTAATATAGACATAGATAGCCTATGCTCTTAACTGCTGTGCTTTACTACTTCCTATATAGCCAAGTTGTCTTTTAGTTACTGAATTCCATTTGAATTCACTGAATTGTCTTTTAATGACCAAATTGTCTTTTAATCACTGAATTCCACTGAAAGGCACTATTTGGGGAAGTTAATTTGAAATGCATAAAATATACTTCTGTTAACATGTCATAATAGATTTTTTTGTTTGTCATGGTAAATAGATGTCTAATATCAATTGCTTGAAATGCCTGAGCATGGGAACCCAGACATTTTAGCTCTCAATTAGAGCCTTACCTATTACTTAAATTTAAAAATTTCTTAGAACCTTAGATGTTTGGGTTTCTAGCTTATAAAAATTGAGGGAATATCAAATAAATCAATAGATGATTAATATGAGTGGCTTAAAATGCATGAGCACGTACATACATTTAATGTATGTAGAATATTTTTGAGTTAGAACCTATTTTCTGTGGGGTGCCTGGGTGGCTCATTTGGTTAAGTGTCCAACTCTTGATCTCAGCTCAGGTCTTGATCTCAATCAAGCCCTGCCCTGAGTTGTGCTCTGCACTGGATGTGAATCCTACATAAACAACAACAACAACACCTATTCTCTGGAGTTGGTGTATGGAAATACATAGCATTAACTGGAACATTTTTGTAATCCTAGTTGTGCAGTCTAGTGGTTATATTTCATAGGATGTATATAGAGGTAGGAAAGAAGAATAGTAGCAAAAGGTAAAAGGGCAGAGTTGGAGGAAGTCTCAGGGAGAAGGGAGAAAAAGTAATTTACTTAATTTCCTCTTATATTGTGTGTCATTTTCCACCCAAATTGTCCCAGCTTGGTGTGGCTTTGCCTTTTTCTTTCTTTTTTTTTTTTTTAATGCTTATTTATTTTTGAGAGAGAGAGAGATTGAGTACAAGCAGGGGAGGGGGACAGTGAGAGAGAGAGGCCCAGAATCCGAAGCAGACTCCAGGCTCTGTGCTGTCAGCACAGAGCCTGATGCAGGGCTCAAACTCATGAACCGTGAGACCATGACCTGAGCTGAAGTCAGACGTTTAACCAATGGAGCCCCCAGGCCTCCTGTGGCCTTGCCCTTCTTTGATCTTTGTACTGGTGTAGGCTCCAAAGAAGCATACCATTCTTCATTGGGTAAGCTCTTGCAGAGTTTGTGAATTCAGACATCTTTAAACAATAGCTATGAAATTGTAAAGTTTGGGGACTATTACTTAAAGTGAAGAATTATAGTTCAAGTTCAGCTCAGGCCATGATCTTGTGGTTTGGGCTTGAGACCTGTATTGGGCTCTGTGCTGACAGCTCAGAGCCTGGAGTCAGCTTTGGATTCTGTATTTCCCTCTCTCTTTCTGCCCCTCTCCAGTTCTCTCTCTCTCTCAAAAGAAAATAAACATTAAAAAAATTAGGGGTGCCTGGGTGGCTCAGTCGGTTAAGCGCCCAACATCGGCTCAGGTCGTGATCTTGCGGCTCGTGAGTTCAAGCCCCGCGACAGGGCTCTGTGCTGACAGCTTAGAGCCTGGAACCTGCTTTGGATTCTGTGTCTCCCTCTCTCTCTGCCCCTCCCCAGCTCTCACTGTCTCTCTCTCCTTCAAAAATAAATAAACATTAAAAAAACTTTTTTAAATTAAAAAAAATGGACTTTATAAAGCAAGAAATTATATTTGAAAAGAGAACTCTGAATAAATAAGTGACTATCAGAAGGAAGGTAATATGGTTAAGAGTACTAAAATTACTGTGGGTTGCATTTATCATCCGGTTGATGAGCTGATTCCTGAAATCTTTTCAGCCCATTTTACTTACTTAGGTCACTAATTAGAGACTTTTGTTGTTTAAAACATGGCATCTAGTTAAGGTGTTTGGAAAGAGATTCCTGTGAGATTCAACTGAGTCATGACCTCAGTAATTATCTTGAAAATTGTGTTGGAGAAACAGTGAATTTCTGCAGCTAATGAATACTTCATTATTGTTTAAAAGAATCTGTTGTATAAAAGATATATCAAAAAATGTTACATAAGTAATACTTGAATACAGAGAACTATACTAGATAACTACTGAGAGTAACAAAGAGAAAGAGAAATAGCTGTTGTTTAATAACTAACATCCCTCTTTATGAATGTCAAATGCATGTCCAGTGCAATGTTTTTATGTATATTTTTCCCTAATCAAAATAGCTGAAAGGTATTTTTCTTATTTTTGAATTAGGGAAAAGACTAACAGATTAGGTAGTTTGTTTAATTGTATGTACTTCTAATAATTACTGATTGCTTATTAAATTATTTATTGAGTATTTCTTTTTGACAGGTATTATGCTAAGGTTTTTACTTTATTTCATACGATTCTGATATCACTTTTGTGATACAGGTACTATTATTACTATTATCTTAATGTTTATTTATTTATCTAGGGGGAGAGAGAGAGAGCATGAGCAGGGGAGGGGCAGAGAGAGAGGAAGAGAGAGAATCCCAAGCAGGATCCGGGACTGCCAATGCAGAGCCTGACACGGGGCCCAAACCCAGAAACCTGAGATCATGACCTGAGCCGAAATCAAGAGTTTGGCACTCAACGACTGAGCCATCCAGGCACCCCTAGGTATTATTTTTTAATAGATAAAGAAACTGAGGTGCACAGAGGTTAAATAAATCACCCCAAACCATACACCTAGAAAGTGGAAGAGCTGGAATTCAGGCTAAGGACTTGATTTCTCAAAGTCTCTGCTCTTAACCATATTTCCTTTCAAGATGTTCTCATGCTGTTAAAAAGAATCCATAGCACTGGGTGTTTTATGGAAACCAATTTGAAAATAAATTTCATATTAAAAAGAAAAAGACAAACTAAAAGGCAACCGACAGAATGGGAGAAGATATTTGCAAATGACATATCAGATAAAGGGTTAGTATCCAAATCTATAAAGAACTTAGGAAACTCAACACCCAAAAAACAAATAATCCAGTGAAGAAATGGGCAAAAGATATGAATAGACACTTCTCCAAGGAAGACATCCAGATGGCCAACCGACACATGAAAAAATGCTCAACATCACTCATCATCAGGGAAATACAAATCAAAACCACATTGAGATACCACCTTACACCTGTCAGAATGGCTAACATTAACAATTCAGACAACAGATGTTGGCAAGGATGTGGAGAAAGAGGATCTCTTTTGCATTGTTGGTGGGAATGCAAGCTGGTGCAGCCACTCTGGAAAACAGTATGGAGGTTCCTCAAAAAACTAAAAATAGAACTACCCTACAAGCCAGCAATTGCACTACTAGGCATTTATCCACGGGATACAGGTGTGGTGTTTCGAAGGGACACATGCACCCCCATGTTTATAGCAGCACTATGGACAATAGCCAAAGTATGGAAAGAGCCCAAATGTCCATCGATGGATGAATGGATAAAGAAGATGTGGTATATATATATACAATGGGGTATTACTTGGCAATCAAAAAGAATGAAATCTTGCCATTTGCAACTACGTGGATGGAACTGGAGGGTATTATGCTAAGTGAAATTAGAGAAAGACAAAAATCATATGACTTCACTCATATGAGGACTTTAAGAGACAAAACAGATGAACATAAAGGAAAGGAAACAAAAATAATATAAAAACAGGGAGGGGGACAAAACATAAGAAACTCATAAATATGGAGAACAAACTGAGGGTTACTGGAGGGGTTTTGGGAGGGAGGATGGGCTAAATGGGTAAGGGGCATTAAAGGATCTACTCCCGAAATCATTGTTTCACTATATGCTAACTAATTTGGATGTAAATTTTAAAAAATAAAAAATAAAATTAAAAAAAATCCATCACATTGAGATGCTTTTCAACTTTGAAATTCTATGAATTGTTCTCCATAAAGCAGTAAAGTTAGGATAAATTAACATCTTCACATCAGCTGTATAATAAGAATATTTGATTCATTAGCAGAAAGACTACTACTACTGCTTGATCAGTTCTGCTTCTAAGTTAGCATGTATTCATTGAAAAAACAATATATATGTATCTATATATCGTAACTGTTTTAGGGTCTAGAGTAGTATGAATTGTGGTCCTAATATTTAACATACTTATTACTTACCCTGTTATAGGACAAGAGCGTAAATACAATTGTGTATGCTCAACTGCTGATTGGATTAAAAAATCTAAATTTGAAATAAGATATACAGAATGTATATAGACAGTTATTTAAAAAATGTATGGTAACAATTTGGGCAGTGGATAAGTCATTGTGACTGGACAAGAGTGTAATAGAGTTAACAGTTCCCTTGAGGTTGGGCTAAGAGAATTGGCTTGATTATGAATTTATTCCGTAGAAGAGCAGCCAGGTGGCCAAGGCATAGTGACCAAATGTGTGTAAACATAGGTGTAAGCCATCCTAAGGAGCAGGGACAGAGGCTGAGAGGTCTAGTCAAGTGGGCTGAAGTGTACAAAAAAAGAGAAGGGGAAAATTCAGCAACCTGAGTTATCCTTTATCATTCCTGTGGCCACTGAGTTTTAGATCTGATTGACAGTCATCCTACTGAGTCCCTGGATGAGCTGGATGGTGATGAAGGCTGAAGTTATTTGTTATGTATACTGCTTTATTTAAGTTGGCTTAGCTGTTGTACTCTGCTCTGAAGAGCTGAGATCTGGCTAATAGCATCATCCTTTGTGGGGGAAGGCTGTGAGGAGGTATAGATGGGCTAAGGAGGTAACAATAAAAGTAGCAGTCCAGGATAGAGATATGCATGCAAGAGCTCACTGATACTGTTTAGGGTTGCATTTACAGCTGCATTTGTCCCTCTACATTTATTCTTTTTTTTTTTTTTTAACTTCTATTTATTGAGAAACAGAGCATGAGCATGGGAGGGGCAGAGAGAGGGGGAGACACAGAATCCAAAGCAGGCTCCAGGCTCTGAGCTGTCAGCACAGAGCCTGATGCGGGGCTCGAACTCACAAACCTCAAGATCATGACCTGAGCCGAAGTCAAACGCTTAACCGACTGAGCCACCCAGGCGCCCCCTCTACATTTATTCTTGACAGTTGGAGTTTTGGGGATATCTAGTCACATCTATTTTATTTGACTACAAAATTTAAATCAGGTGAGAGGAAACACTTGAACTGAGATATAAATAATAAAAGAAGACAGAATGTCAAAGAGAGATGCAAGGGAAAAAACCCTATTTTAATTATTAGGTAATATATATATTAAATGGTTCATCATAGATACTGTCTGCTTGAATTTTGGGGGTTTTACAGATGCAGCAATAATATATTTCCTTGACGTGAGTGCTTTATCGTTTTCTTCATCAAGACACTTTTTAATGACATCTTACATCTTTAGCATACTAAGGTTGGGATCAAGGTCACTAAGTTATTTTTCCCCTAAAAAACAACATGTTTCACTAAACCTATGAATTTTTTAAATCTATAATCTCATGTGTTTTAAGTTTATTTATCTTAGAGAATAAGCACGAGAGGGGGAGAGACAGAGAGGGAGAGAGAATCTCAAGCAGGCTTTGGCCTGCCAGCACAGAGTCCCATGCAGGGCTCTCATGAACCGTGAGACCATGATCTGAGCCAAGCAATCTAGAGTTAGATGCTTAACCAACTGAGCCACCCAGGCACCCCTATATCTATAATCTCATTTAAATAGATCACAGTAGTAGGAGAAAATGATTCTCTGGTTTCAGTATTTTATGAGTACATTTCTAAGGAGAAAAGTATAGATAACTTAAAAATGCTTCTTCATATTGTCCTCTTCAGAGATTTTCTTTTCCAGTGTTTTTGGGAAAATTTCTCATTCAGCTCTTTTCTAATTACATATGAAAAAACTGGTTGTATAAGAAAAAGGGCTGTATGTGAAGCAAATTATATACTGTAATGCAACTAATGTTGCCAAGTATGCTTAATGAAGGAGGCAAGGCTAAATGGCCATCCCAGGGGAGGCATAGTGCTTTTCTATAGGGAAGCAGTTAAAATAAGTGTGAAGACATCATGAGTTTAAGGATAAGAAGGCAAGTTTGTAACACTCATGAAATGAGATAAAGCACTCCCCTGCTCGTTTTAAAAATATTCCTTTCTATGTTTTCTAGTATTTGAACACTATTTAATAGTGTTGTAAGGAGATATTGAGCAAAAGAGTAGGAACACTTACATTCTGTAATCTAGCTTTTACATGTTATATTTATGAAGATTAAAAGAATGTCATAGTGTCTTAGAGCTAAGAACAAGGTGTTTGGATCCCTGCCTCAAATGGCACTTACATATTTGTTGAGAAGACAGATCATAGGTGGTAAATACGTAAATGCACAAGATAATTAGAGATTATGATAAATGCCACAGGGCTGTATTAGAGGGTAAATAGGAAGGCCACTTTAATTAAGGTGGTCAATAAAGCCTTCCTTGCAAGGTGATGTTTGAAGAATTTAAATGAGCCAGATATGTGAATAATTGCAGAAAGAACATTCCAGGTAGAGGAACAGAAAGTACAAAGGATGGGAGGTGGGAGAGGTTGGTATTTTATAAGATTAGACAGGAGACTGGTGTGACTGAAGTATAGTGATGTAGGAAGAGAGATGCATGACTAAAGTTTAGATAGGTGGGCCAGAGCCAAATCATGTGACGCCTTTTAGGCGATAGTATAAAGATGAAGAGTTTGAATTTTATTCTAAGATAATAAAAAAATGCTTTTGAAAGATTTTAAGCAGGGTAATTTCATGATCTAATTTTCATTAAAAAAATATTTACTTTGAGAGAGAGTGCAAATGCAAGCAGGGGAGGGGCAGAGAGAGAGAGAGAGAGAGGTGGGGTGAGGAGGGAGAGAGAGAATCCCAAGCAGGCTCTGCTCTGTTAGCACCGAGCTTGACGAGGGGTTGAACTCACGAGCTGTCAGCACAGAGCCTGACTTGGGGCTCGAACTCACATACCATGAGATCATGACCTGAGCCTAAGTCGGATGCTTACCTGACTGAGCCACCCAGGTGCCCCTCAAGGACTCTACAAATATGTGTTAGTGTTATCTATACTTATTTATTTATTTATTTATGTCAACATAGAAAGTATTTTGCCTCAGGTAATATAATTCAAAGAATAAGGGTAGAATCCATCCCCCTAGATACCCTTTATGATGCAGAGAATACAGACTACAAGAATAATTCCTAGTTACATGGCCCTTTGTAAGTGAGGACTTTCCTGTTCATCCTGTTCTTAAAAGGCTTATTATTGCATTGTTTGAAGACTTGGGTCATGTCTCATTTGTATTCTCATTTAAAGTACAGGTAATGTTCAGTGTATCACTTTGAGATTTTTGTTGTTTTTTGTTGATGGTCTTCTACCCCACCCTCTCTGCCCCCATATCATCAGGAAGTCCTCATTCATATATCCTTAGTAGTTTTTTTTTCTGTGAAACTTTTTCTCATCCTTAGGTACTTTCAAATAATATTGGAGGCTGCTAGTTTTCATACTTGGACTCTGGAATAAAGTTGGCATGACTGCGGTCTCTAATGTCTCATCAAAAAACAAAACAAAACAAAACAAAACACCCTTTTTTTCCCCCAAAGTAAGCACTACACTCAATTAGGGCCTCGAACTCATGATCCCAAGATCAAGAGTTGCATGGTCTACTGACTGAGCTAGCCAAGTGCCCCCCCACTAAAAATCTTCTAAGTAGACCTGAGCAATAACAGATTTTGACCAATGAAGATGTCTTATATTCCTATAAGTGATAAGAGTGATATGGAGTGATATGAAGTGATAGCTCCATAAGGAAATGGAATAATTGGGGGTAAAATTAGGGTGGAATTTAAATGAAATAAAGATTTTATGTCAATGAGTAAATGAAATATTGTCATCTCTGTTTTAAAAAGTACTGTAAACACACATAAGAATACACAGTGGTCAATAAGATCCCATACAAATATGTTACATTTAACAAATACAAAAAAAAAAAAATTATAATAATGGCTAACTGCAAGAAGACCTAACCTAGCTAGCAAAGTCTATTTTCCGAATCTGATACCTCAACAGCAGAATTTTACACAGTTTACTATTTTAATTTGTAGATACTTAAACATTCACAAGATATGTAGAATTAGTGGCTGTGTTTTCTTCTGTTATTTAAAAACTAGCAGATATACAGAGTATATATTTAAAAAAAGGTTTTCTATCAGTTTTCCTTTTTAGTCTCAGAAGAAGCTCAATATCCCAATATATTAAAATTCTTTTCGAAATAGTTTTCTCTATGGCAAGTTTTCCTATACTTTAAAAAATTGTCTTGAATTGGGGTACCTGGCTGACTCAGTTGGTAGAGCATATGACTCTTGATTTCAGGTTGTGGGCTCAAGCCCCACGTTGGGTGTAGAGATTACTTAAAAATAAAATCTTTTAAAAAATATCTTGAATTAAGAGGATTATTTATAAGTTAGCACTTTTTTTGTGTGCAGCAGCAGCATTATTCATTTCTAAAGCCTTTAATTTAGAAAAATATAAGATTATAGACTCATAAAGGAAAACAAGTCTAAATAAATTTGGAGATTAGCTATTAAGAGCCAAATTCTATCCATATTTGACTTTTTAAGGTATATGGTAAGTGCATAAACTTTAAGTACTTAGCATAATGAATTTTCATAGAGTAATTTTTACAAAGTAAAAATGTGCATATAACCAGCATCCCATACATTAACTCTGGGAGCCCTATTGCACTTTTTTGTGTGTGTCACCATTCTGACTAAGCTGTAGCTTAGTATTGAATATAGGCTGAATTTTTTAAAAATATAATTTATTGGGGCTCCTGGGTGGCTCAGTCGCTTAAGTGACCGACTTTGGCTCAGGTCACAATCTCCTGGTTGGTGAGTTCAAGCCCCGCATTGGGCTCTGTGCTCACAGCTCAGAGCCCGGAGCCTGCTTCGGATTCTGTGTCTCCCTCTCTCTCTCTGCCCCTCCCCCGGTCACACTCTGTCTCTCTTTCTCTCTCAAAAATAAACAAACATTAAAAAAAAAAAAGATGCTCACCACTTCTGCTAATGTGTGTGTGTGTGTGTGTGTTTGTGTGTGTGTGTGTGTGTGTGTGTGTATAAATTTATTGTCAAATTGGCTAACCTATAGTGTGTACAGCGTGCTCTTGGTTTTGGGGGTAGATTCTTGTGGTTCATCACTTACATATAGCACCCAGTGCTCCTCCCAACAAGTGCCCTCTTCAATGCCCATCACCCATTTGCCTCTCTCCCCCACACCCCCATCAACCCTCAGTTCTCAATATTTAAGAGTCTCTCATGGTTTGCCTCCTTCCCTCTCTGTTTGTAACTATTTTTTCCCCTTCCCTTCCCCCATGGTTTTCTGTTAAGTTTCTCAAGTTCCACATATGAGTGAAAACATGATATTTGTTTTTCTCTGACTTATTTCACTCAGCATACCTTCCAGTTCCATCCACGTTGCTGCAAATGGCCAGATTTCATTCTTTTTCGTTGCCAAGTAGTATTCCATTGTATATATAAACCACATCTTCTTTAGCCATTCATCAGTTGATGGACATTTAGGCTCTTTCCATAATTTGGGTCTTGTTGAAAGTGCTGCTATAAACACTGGGGTACATATGCTCCTATGAATCAGCACTGTATCCTGAATCAGCACTGAATCCTGTATCCTTTGGATAAATTTCTAGTAGTGCTATTGCTAGGTCATAAGGTAGTTCTATTTTTGATTTTTTGAGGAACCTCCACACTCTTTTCCAGAGTGGCTGCACAGTTTGCATTCCCACCAACAATGCAAGAGGCTTCCTGTTTCTCCACATCCTTGCCAGCATCTGTTTCTTGAGTTGTTAGTTTTAGCCACTCTGGTAGGTGTGAAGTGGTATCTCAGTGTGGTTTTGATTTGTATTTCCCTGATGATGAGTGACGTTGAGCATCTTTTCATGTGTCTGTTGGCCATGTGGATGCCTTCTTTGGAAAAGTGGCTATTCGTGTTTTCTGTTATAGACTGAATGTTAATTCTTTGTTGTTGTTGTTGTGTGAGTAGTCTCTACCCCCAACATGAGGCTTGAACTCATGACTCCAAGATTAAGAGTCTCATGTTCTACTGACTGAACCAGCCAGGCATCCCTGAATGTTAATTCTTAAGTTTGATGTTCATCATGCTGCATTGCATTTACTGTAGTATTACTGTGTATCTTTTCTACTAATTTAGTCTAATTTAAAAAAAATTTTTTTAGGTTTTTTTTTTTTTTTTTTTGACAGAGAGAGATAGAGCAGGCTGGGGAGAGGCAGAGAGAGAGAGGGAGAGAGAATCCCAAGCAGGCTCCATGCTGTTAGTGCAGAGCCTAATGTGGGGCTTGATCCCAGGAACCATGAGACTGTGTGACCTGGGCTAAAATCAAGAGTCTGATGCTTAACTGACTGAGTCACCCAGGTGTCCCTAATAATTAAAATTTGATGTGAATTTGTCTTAATAGGGAAAAGCAACTACTTTTTTCTCTTAATTTTCAGAGAATATTGACTATCCAACTTTTTTTTTTCCTGATAGCTTCCTTTTCTTTATTTTTCTGTTAGTCCTGCAGTTACTGTGGTTATTACTGTGCCTAGTTAAAGGTTGAACTTATCACTTAGCCTTCTTCCTGGTAATGAGGGACACAATACTTTAGTGGGATGACTTTTCCTTAATCCTGTTTTAAAAAGATCTCAGGGGGCGCCTGGGTGGCTCAGTCGGTTGGGTGTCCGACTTCGGCTCAGGTCATGATCTCACAGTCCGTGAGTTCGAGCCCCGCGTCAGGCTCTGTGCTGTCAGTTCGGAGCCTGGAGCCTGCTTTGGATTCTGTCTGTCTCTCTCTCTGCCCCTCCCCCACTCATGCTCTGTCTCTCTCTATCAAAAAATGAATAAACATTAAAAAAAATTTTAAAAAGATCTCAGACTCCAAGGTACAATAATTATTTCCAGTCTCAAAATAATATTTCATCATGATTATGTAGCTCATTAATTCACTCCATACTTACAGTGCTCACCAAAGAACCTTTGGGTTTCAGTCAAACAAGGTTTAGTGAAGTATAATTGCTAAAAAAGCCATACAGTGTTATTGATGTTCTCTGAAGAAATATATTTGGTATATATACCAAAATACCAATATATTGATACACCCAACATAGGGCTCAAACTCACAACCCTGAGGTAAAGAGCCAGCCAGGTGCCCCCATATTTGGTATATTTTGTATGCAATTTGGTTTATAATAAGTTATCAAAAGTTTGAAATATTTTATAAAGGACTGAAATGCTTGTGAAGTTGAGAGGATTTCCTGTAAGTTACTGTTTTTTTTTTCCATCAGCAAGAGATGTTGAATTATTACTAGTATCAGAACAAGACATCTGCATAATATACATAAAAGTTTTGAAGAATAATTGGTGCATCAAACTCATTTTTTCATAAACATTCTCACTATAGTATATACTCTTTTTGACTGCTTATTCTTCTGCTGGTCATCTGGAGTCACTGTATTCTTCTATCTCTTTTCCCCTGTTATCAACAGAATCATAACCAGGTCTCCCCATCCTTAAAAACATTAAAGCAAGGAAACAAAATAAACCAACACCAGACATATACACATATTAACTGTGTGGCCCCTTGTTTTATTGTCATTTTTACTGCTAGATTTCTTAACCCTTTGCAATTACTTTTATAATTTTATTAAGACTATTTCTAGAAGTTACAAAATTTAATAGCCTTTATATTTTAAATTTATTTTTTACCAGAGTAATATTAGAGAAAATAGCCATCCCTTAAAACAAATACTTAAATTTAAAAGATTTTGATGAATATATCATGTTTAAAATAAAACAGACCTATGTCTATTTGAATTTCAAGCTTTTTTGTAATGGATGTAGATTTTAAATTTAATAACCAACTTTAGACCACCTTAGCTAGATTAGCCTAAGAAGTTTGAAATATTGGGCCATGCCATTGATTTAATTTTCACTTTCTCCTTTTCTTTTGTAGGCTTTCTAGTTATTTTATTTCAGTTTTGTAAATGTTTATTTTGAGAGAGAGATAAAGCTTGAGAGGGGTAGAGGCAGAGAGAGAGGGAGACAGAGAATCCCAAGCAGGCTCTGTGCTGGTAGATGAGGGGCTCGAACCCACTAACCAGGAGATCACAACCTGAGCCAAAATCAAGAAGCTTAACTGACAGAGCCATCCAGGCACCCCTCTAGTTATTGTCATTAAAATTAACCTGTCCAAAAGGGGAAAGAGCTCTTTTTCTCTGTACATGTTATAAATTAGTGTTATATGTTAGATTTGAAAAACTAACAACATATTAGCTGTCATTTTTTGAGTACTTAATACGTGTGAGATATTGTGCCAATTTCATTATTTTAAAAGATCTTTTCAACCTCTGTGACGTATAGAATCTTATTTGAGAAACCACAGCCTTAGGGGCTTCTCGGTGGCTCAGTCAGTTAAGTGACTTCAGCTCAGGTCATGATCTCACGCTGGGCTGGTGAGTTCGAGCCTTGTGTCAGGCTCTGTGCTGACAGCTCAGAGCCTGGAGCCTGTTTAAGATTCTGTGTCTCTCTCTCTCTCTGCTCCTCCCCCACTCATGCTCTGTCTCTGTCTCTCTCTCTCAAAAATAAATAAACATTAAAAAAAATTAAAAAAAAAAGAAACCACAGCCTTAGAAAAATTAAGTAATTCTCCATGGTACTTTAGCTAGTGATAGTGCAAGGGTTTGAATTCAGGTAGTCTGGTTCTTGAGCTCACCCTGTCATTGACAGTATATCAATGAGACTTTTCTTCTTCGTTCTTGTAAAGGGTCTATGGGTCTAAGTTAAAAGAAACCAATACTTGGCTTTGATGGCTCAGTAGTACTGTTTTATGCTCAAGACCTGCTAATAATAATTTCCTCTTTCTTCTGGTAAGGTATCTTTGAAGAATAGGAAATAAATGAGTTGGGTCTGTTTTCCAGAGAAGAGCAGGGTCATATAAAAAATCTTTATCTGTGTGTCTATCTCCATCCAATAACCTGGATCTGGGGTAGGAACAGAGGAAGGTACCCACATGACCGGTGCTGCCCTTTACCAAGGTGGATAGAAGCAGGCAGAGCAGGACAAGTTGCAACCTGACCTCCACACGTCTTTTAAAATACATTTCTGATGCCCAGGACAATTTAAAAATGAAAAGATAGTATCCAAAACGTCAAGAATGTACCATTCATAAACTATGTGAAATAATTCCATGAAACACATCTCTGCTATAATTTTCATGAAAAGATGTAATTAAAAATTTTAATGAAAATTTTTCTTCACAAATGAGACTTAGTAGTGGTTTTAATCAATTAATTAATTAATTAATTTTAAGTAAGTTCTACACCCTGGACGCCTGGGTGGCTCAGTTGGTTAAGTGTCTGACTTCGGCTCAGGTCATGACATTATTCATTCATGATATTCACTGTGGGTTTGAGCCCCACATTGGGCTCTGTTCTGACAGCTCAGAGCCTGGAGTCTGCTTCCCATTCTGTGTTTCCCTTTCTCTCTCTGTGCCTACCCTGCTCATGCTCTGTCTCTCTCTCCCCAAAATAAATAAACAAAAAAAAAAATTAAAAATAAAATAAAAATTAAAGTAAGCCATACACCCAAATAGGGCTTGAACTCCTGACCCTGAGATAAAGAGTTGGATGCTCTACTGACTGAGTGTGCCAGGTGCTCCATTAAGTTTCTTTTGTTTTTGTTTTTTTAAAAGAGAATAAAGATTGTGTTTCATTTTCAGATATTAACATTGCCTAAGTGTGGATTTATAAGAAATACTTAAAAATGTTTTCTCTAAAGTGACTCTACTTCTGTATGTTTGCTAAATTATGTAGGTAAAAATTTCATCATCTAAAAATTACGAGGATGATTTATAGGAAATGCTTAGTTTACATCATTTTTTCTCATAATGTTTTTCTCTGTGTTGATGGAGTTTCCCAGTTGTCCTTTGATTAAAAAAGAAATGAGCTATGGACACCTGAGTGTCTCAGTTGGTTAAGTATCCAACTTTGGCTCAGGTCATGATCTTGCAGTTCTTGAGTTTGAGCCTGGCATTGGGCTCTCTGTTGTTGTCTGCTGTCATCGCAGAGGCCCCTTCAGATCCTGTCTCCCTCTCTCTACCCCTGCTTCCCTCTCCGCCCCTCCCCTGCTTATGCTGTGTCTCTCTCTCTCAAAAATAAATAAACATTAAAAAAATTAAAAACAAAAGAAATTAACATCAACATAATACCATTTTTTAAGAGACCTTCAAGTATCATTAATTGTTCCAATAATGTTCTTTATAGCCAAAGAAAAAAAATTTTCGGGTCCAGGAGACCAATTCAGGATCGTGTCTTACATTTAGTTGTTATGTTTATTTATACTTCCTTAATTTGTGACAGTTCCTCAGTCTTTATCTTTTATGACCTTGACATTTTGAAAGAGTACAGATCGGTTATTTTGTAGAATGCCTCTCAATCTGAATTTATCTGATGTTTCCTCATGATTAGAGTCAAGTAATGGATTTTTAGCAGAAATATCAGAGAAGTAACGTTGGGTTCTTCTCAGTGCATCATATCAAGGAGCACATGACATCAGTTTGCCTCATTACTGTTGTTGTTAACTTTTGTCACTTGGTTTAAATGGTATCTGCCAGATAAAGTTACTGTTTTTCCCTTTGTAATTAAAAGACAACTTGTGAAGAGATATTTGAGACTCTGTGAATATTCTGTTTCTCATCGGACTAATCTGGGCATTCATAGATGATGCAGATATTGCAAGTGGACATTGTGTGTTGTTATACAATTTTGCATGAGTAAAAGATCCTTTCAAAGGGCAAGATAAATGAGTGAATTTTATAGCAGTATAAAAAGTTTATCAATATATGGTTTTCTGATTCCATTTTGTAATTATTAAGAAATTGCTGCTTGCTGAGTTTTGGTGTAATATCAAAAGAGAGTATCCAGGGGTTCCTGCCTGGCTCAGGTTTTGAACTACTGAAATGTAGAATTCTGCATTGAGACCAACAGCTTGAAAATACTTGTGGGTTTTTTTTTTTAAAGTTTATTTATTTATTTTGAGAGAGAGAGCGCATGTGTGCATGCATGCATGCATGGAGGCATGGACAAACAGGGAAGGAGCAGAGATAGAGGGAGAGAGATAATCCCAAGCATGACCCGCTCTCACAACCACTGAGATCACGACCTGAGCTGAAATCAAGAGTCAGATGCTTAACTGACTGGTACCCTGAAAGTAACTTTGAATAGTTATGGTTGTTCTAGTGCCCACATGATTATAATTTGAAATGATTAGATTGAATGACTCAGGAGAGTATTTTACTCAGTCTTGATTGGTTTCCATCTCTTTTTGGCATACCTAGCTTAAAATAAAACAACTCCTGGATGTCTGAAAAGTCTTAAAAATTCATAATATTCTTAAGTTTATGTCAAGACTGGGGAAAATTATATAGTTAAAGTTACAGTTTGCCAAATTGCATGGGTAAAGTCCTTGAATATGGAAATGAACAAAAATGCCTTTGCTCTCAGGAGGTTTATAGTTTTGTAGAAAAGTCTCACATAGATGGATGAATGATGAGAACTGGGATCCAGATCTTCTAGAAGGTAATGATCCTATCTCATCAGTTAAAGATAATGGGAAGCCTATAATTTTGTAAGCCCTTAATACAGTGATCGTTTGCTTATGCCAATGATGCTTACCTTTTTATTAAAAGTCATGTATTCCTGGGATGCCTGGGTGGCTCAGTCGTTTGAGTGGCTGACTCTTGGTTTTGGCTCAGGTCATGATCCCAGGGTTGTGGGATCAAGCCCCATGTGGAGCTATGGGCTGAGTGTGGAGCCTGCTTAAGATTCTCTCTCAGGGCACCTGGGTGGCTCAGTTGGTTAAGCATCGGCTTCAGCTCGGGTCATGATCTTGAAGTTCAAGAGTTCAAACCCCACATCAGGGTCCTTGCTGCCAGCTTGGAGCCTGCTTTGGATCTCTTTCTCCCTCTCTCTCCACACCCTCCTCTCAAAAATAAACAAACATTAGAAAAAAAAAAAAGATTCTTTCTTTCTCCCTCTGCCCCTCTCCCCTGCTCGTGCTCTCTCTTAAAAAAAAAAAAAAGTTTATGCATTAACATAAAATGGATAAAAACAACACAGTTAAAAAAAAGTCCTGTATTCCTCTAAGAATCTGATGAAATCTATGTACCATCTCTTAACACATGACCTATATATGTGTACTTACATACACAGTCATACAAATAGACACTCAGAGTGGTGTCTAATAGGATTGATGTCCTTGTAAAAAGGGAAAATTTGAACACAGACATGCACACAGGGAGAGCACCATGTGAAAATGAAGGTAGAGATCTGTAAGCCAAGGAGTGCTAGATTGCCAGGAAATCACCAGAAGCTAAGACCAGACATGGAACAGATTTAACCCTCATAGTCTTTAGAAGGAACCACCCTGCTGACACCTTGATCTCAGATTTTTAGCCTCCTGAGCTGAGAGACAATGAATTTCTGTTGCTTAAGCCACCCAGTTTGTGGTACTTTTGTTTCACCATTCCTCCCAAACTAATGCAGACCTCCTGGCCTGGGTTGTAGTTTTCACCCTGCCTTTTAAACACTGGTTGAAGCGGTTTTCATATGATCTTTTTTTTTTTTTTTTAAGTTTTTATTTATGTTGGGAGAGAGAGAGTGTCAGTGAGAGTGTGCTTGCGTGCATAAGTGGGGGAGGGGCAGAGAGAAGGAGAGAATTCCAAGCAGGCTCTGCACTATCATCACAGAGCCCAATGCAGGGCTTGAACTCACTAACCGTGAAATCATGACCTGAGCTGAGATCAAGAGTTGGCTGCTTAACCGACCATGCCACCCAGGTGCCCATGATATCTTCTTTTTCTTAAGTTTATTTTAGAGAGAGAAAGAATGGGGGGAGGGGCAGAAAGAGAGGGAGAGAGAGAATCCAAAGCAGGTTCCAGGCTAGGCTGTCAGCTTGGAGCCCAATATGGGGCTCCATTCTATGACCCTCGGATCACGACCTGAGCCAAAATCAAGAGTTGGACACTCAACTGACTGAGCCACCCAGGTGCCTCTCATATCTTTTTTTTTATTTTAATTTTTAAAAAATGTTTGTTTATTTTTGAGAGAGAGTGAACAAGGAAGGGAGGGGCAGAGAGAGAGAGGGACAGAAGATCTAAAGCAGAGGATCCAAAGTTGGTTATTTTTTTTAAGTTTATTTATTTATTTTGAGGGGGGGTGGATAGGAGGGGCAGAGAGGGAGGAGAGAGAGAATCCCAGGAGGCTCCACACTGCCAGTGAGGAACCCAGTATAGGGCTTGAACAACGAGATCATAAGCTGAGCTAAAATCAAGGGTCGGACCCTTAACCAACTGAGCCACCCAGGCCCCCTCCCGGTTAAGTGTCTGACCCTTGATTTCACCTCAGGTCATGATCACACAGTTTGTGGGATCCAACCTCATGTGGGGTTCTGTGCTGATGGCGGGGTGACTTCTTGGGATTCTCTCTCTCCCTCACTCTCTGCCCCTCCCGTGCTTATGCATGTACACTCTCTCTCTCAAATTAAATAAACTTTAAAAAAAAAAAAAAAAGGTGGTTGAGGCCAGGTCCTTTCCTGTTTCTCAGAGGCCCACCATCTTCACCCCAGGTAGTCTGTGCTTGTCCTGGGCTGGTGAGGGGAGAGTGGAACTTTGTCAGGGATAAACTTCGTTCTGTGGGAAAAAATAAATAAATAAAAATAAAATAAAATAGAATAAAATAAAATAAAATAAAATAAAATAAAATAAAATAAAATAAAATAAAATAAAATAAAATAAAATGCAAAAATAAAAAATACAAATAAAAATAAAATAAGTGGTTGAACTTGAAGGCCCTTTCTAACTCTAAAAGATACTTACTCCTATCTGACTTGATGAATTCTTTGGATAGTATTTTAACTTAGCCTCAGATGCTTTAATGATTCTATTTTTACATGGTTAGGCATGTATTTCATAGAATTGGTTATGGGAGTATATTTCATAGAACTTGACTTTTGGTCAAAATTTTTATTGTAATAGTACTAATTAAGTATAAAAGACTATTATGATTCAAGCTGTGTCAAGGCCGTCACCTTCCCTGACTGACAACCTTTTATCATGTCAGACTATGTCTGGATACTTAACTCCATTTAGAGCATTGGTTCCCAGATTTTTCCTATTAGACTATAAATTGACAGTAATGAAGTTTTGTTTTCCTGAAGCCTGAAGAGAAAACCAGATACAGTAGTTAGTACTGTTTTCTGTCATTTCCTCTGCTCTCATGTTTTTATTCATTCATAAGAAGTCCAGATATGGAAAGGTTGACTGTTGGCAGGGCAGTACATTAATTGTGGGACCTAGGGCAAAATGAAAATGTGGGCCCTTTTGTTCAAAAAGCAAGAAGAAAGTGCTGTTAAAAATACTAAAATGTAGGCAGCTCTTCCTGCCCATGAGTCCTGTCCCCATGCTTTAATCAAACCACCTTTTTGCACCCTTCCCCCCCAAAAGATACTAAAATACACAACTTTTCTCTTTCTTTTGCAGTCTTTCTTTTGACTTATCATAAGGTATTTTTATCATTTAATATCATTCTAAGTAAAGAATAATTAAAAATTTAAATCATTAGCTTGACTTTTACCATTCTTTTTTGTATTGTGCAGTGTCCATTTAAAATGCAAATATGGGGGTGCCTGGTTGGTTCAGTCAGAAGAGCATGAGACTCTTGTTCTTGGGGTTGTGAGTTCAAGCCCCTCTTTGGATACAGAGATTACTTAAATAAAAACTTAATTTTTTTAAACATTTATTTATTTTTGAGAGAGAGAGAGCAGGGGAGGGGCAGAGAGAGAGGGAGACCCAGAAACCAAAAGTAGGTTCAAGGCTCCGAGCTGTCAGCACAGAGCCTGATGTGGGGCTTGAACCCACAAACCGCAAGATCATGATCTGAGCCAAAGTCGGACACCCAACCAACTGAGCCACCCAGGTGCCCCTAAAATAAATAAAAACTTAAAAAATAAAATAAAACAAGATGCAAATATAAGAATAATTAACTCATTTGTGCAATCACTGAAATTATACAATCATATTTTGTAGCTGTATTTGTATGTATAGTTTGTTTTATATCAGAACAGTAGAAGCACTGTACAAAACTAATTCAGCTGCTTTTATTTTAATTTTTGATAAATGCATATTCTTCTGACATTCTGCCTTTGGCTTACTGATGAATAAGGAAGGACTGAGAGGAAAAGGAATTATGGGTTGCCCTATCTTTACCTTTTCTTCTGTGTGTCAAATTCAGCATAAGTAGTTGTCTAAGATGGGCAAGTAATAGGAGTAAGAAGGGATATGGTAGAAGTTTTTTTGGTTGTTCATGTTTCATGTTGCCTTCTGGATTCCAAGTAAGTTGTATACTCTCAGAGCTGTGAGCACCCTCCTCCCCAGATGAGAAGTAACATAATTTTTTTTGTACTCTGTGGCTGGGTGAGAGACTATTATTTTTCTGAGGATCCTTGCTAGTTCTTTTGTATTGTCAGAGGATCTCAGGTTATAACCAATGAGTTAAGGAAATTGATTATATACTATTAACCATTTGTACAGAATTAAATTATTTAATAGGAATTTAAGAATCAGGCCAGAAGTCTAACTGTTCTGTTAGGAGTCTGTTTTGTTCAGGAGTCTAACTGTTCTGTTTTCTGGGACATGAACATCGTTTCATGAGTGTGAAATATTTTTAGCAAATTAAAATTGCTCTCTGGGTACACCTAACCAATCCATTATGGTTGGACCCTGCTTTTTAGGGGAAACCATACCAAGTTGAATATCAGTGAATAAATAAACCTCTGTGCCAGAGACTGGCAAACTTTTTGGGTTGTGGTGTCATTCCAGGTTAGGCACATGTGAAAAGTTGTGAACTTGGCTAATTCACATGTTTCACCCTATCACTACTGTGCCCTGGCTGCTATGCAGGGATGGCAAGAATAGTCTAATAAACTTGAAGCTGTGGTGATGGTGTAATCAATGTTAGTAAGTGACTGAGGTCTCGGTTAGTATGCCTGAGCAGTCTGTTCAGGCATCATTCTCCATGCTTATATTTGTTCTGTCCATTTGAGGTACCTTTGTTGGTTATTATAAATATTGGTGTGATCTAGTTAAGGTACTGCTTCTTAATAATGTATTCACATTGTATTCTGCATAAATATTATGCTCTGAAGGTGTGCAACTAGTGTTTTTTTGTTTTGTTTTTTAAGTAGGCTCTATGCCCAACATGGGGCTCAAACTCATGACCCCAAGATCAAGAGTGCATGCTCTATTGACTTTGCCAGACAGGTGCCCATAGTGTTTTGTTTTTTTTTTTAAAGAAGTTCTTTTAACTTTGAATTTAATAAAACAGAAGGTATTGATTGAGAAAAATTAAATTTACTTATTGTATAAAAATAGTGTATAATTCTCAAATATAATTGTGTATGAGATGATGTGTAAAAAGCTAAGATATAATATATGGCTTGGATGTGATGTCCAAAAGTTTTTGGGTTATTTTATATAAAACATCTTCAGTGAAGTGCTTTTTAAAAACTGTGCAGTTTTAAGTGGCAAAATAATTTTTTTAAGTTTATTTATTTATTTGGGGTGGGGTGGGGGGAGTTGGGGTAGAGAAAGGGAGGGAGGGAGGGAGAGAGAGAATTCCAAGCAGGCTCTGCACTGTTGGCACACAGTCCCTGACAGAGTGCTCGGACCCACAAATCATGAGATCATGACCTGAGCCGCATGCTCAACTAACTAAGCTACCCAGGCACTCGAAGTGGCAAAATAATTTCATATGTTCGTTTCCTCTCAGAAACCATATATCTATGGTTGTTTCTTAGCTCTATCAAATATCCACCCATATGCACTATTGGTTAAACTGCTTCTCGCAAAAAAATTGGTCTTGACAAAATTTTTGCTGTTAGCTTTTCATTATCACCAGATGTACTGGCACAATAGTATATAAAATCTAGGGAGAAAACAAATGATTGTGAACCATAGCAGAGTTAATGGGTCTTCCTTAAAGCTCTCATTTAAAGATAAAGGTGTATCTTTATCTTTAAAGAAGCACAGAGGATGCTTCTAACAAGTGTTTTTAAAATAGATAAAAATTTAGATTCTTGTAAGCGTTAGTATTAATTATAGTAAGGATTTTCAGTCACTGTAATCAGTCTTCTGATTTGAAAGAGCAGGAAATAGGGCGTAGGGCCTACAAGGAAACAGGAAGTCTGCCCATATTTTTATTTCACATTCCACTTGAACTATCTTGGAAACACAGGGTAAAGCATCAAACAATGGTTGTATAAGGTTTTTTTTCTTTTTTATCTGTCTCTTTATCTACTTTGTATTATATTTTGATTTTAGTATAGTGGGATGGAGTGTCCTGTGTCTAGACATGTCTGGAATGTCTTGAATGGATTCATTAATATGAGGAACATTGTGAATGTTTCTTTGTCAAGGAGATAATGTTTTCTTCCCATTCTCATTCATTAGTCCAAGAAACAAAATAAAATATTCTTCTTAAGTGTTCCTTTAAACAGATTCATGATTCCAAAAATAAATAAATCAGATCAAACAGAATGTGGAAAGAACTCAAGAAGATATATAAATAATAACAAATGAACCTAATTATGTTATAAATGAATAATATCATACTGAAGGGGTGGAGAAAAAAAGAACTAGCTTAAGTTACTTTGAAAAACCATAAAAGACAAAAATATTATACACAAATATTGTACTCTAATTAGTACATTTATTTTTCATAGAGGCATGGGTTAATATTTCTTAATTGCTTTTAGCAATTCTACTTTAAGTGTATACTTGTATTGAACTAATAAGTAAAAATATTGTAATGACATCTAGGCTCTTAAGTCTCCACAGAGAGAGCCTAGAAGTAATGATGCTACAGTAGCAATCTATTGCCCAGATCTTGGTTTCTGAATAACACTCTCCAATAAAAGGAGCTCAGAGGGAAAGGATTGATTCCAGGGCTGGAGCAAGGAAATCAAGATGAACTTGGAACATTTAATGGTACCAGAGAGTAAGGAGGTGCTCAAAAAATGGTAATGGGTATGTTGGAAAGATACAGCCTGCTTGAAGCTACTTCTGCTAGCTAAAGCTGAGACCAAAAAAAAAAAAAAAAAAAAAAAAATAATAATAATAATATTGGATCAGAATCCATAGAATAAAATAAATATCTACGAGTCTATACTAACATAAGCAAGGGAGAAGGGACAGCTTTTAAAATTAAATTTATTTTTTAATTAATAAACTTTATATTTTAGAGCAGTTTGTTTCATAACAACATTGAGGGACATCTCTTTTTTACGGTAGAATTCCAGTTAATAAATGGAGAATGAATAGGGAAATAAGAAATTAGGTAAATACCACACAGGTTCTTGTTGCAGTCAAGAATCAGTCATTGGATGTTAAAATTAGTGGGTGAGAGTATGGTGAGAAACAGGATACTTGCATAGTCTCAAAGTATCTTCCCCACAAGATATTTTTTAATTACAAAGAGAAACCCTAATTATAGTGGAGAAACCTGGAGACACCACCCTCACAGACACATTATCATCTCATATTCTTCCTGATAACATATACTGAGAAGGATACAGCATCACCTCTTTGATATTCTTTTTTAAAAATGTTTTTTGAAGTTTATTTATTTTTGAGAGAGAGACAGAGTGTGAGTAGGGGAGGGGCAGAGAGTGAGAGAAACACAGAATCTGAAGCAGGCTCTAGGCTCTGAGCTGTCAGCACAGAGCCCGATGGTGGGGCTCGAAGTCACAAACCGTGAGATCATGACATGAGCTGAAGTCAGACGCTTACCCAACTGAGCCCCAATAGACTTGGTTCTATGTGAATCCTCAAATAGTTTTTCAGCCCTCAGGTTTAATCTAAAACATAAAGCATTACATCAGGAAATTAGATGTAACATAACTCTACCTAGGTGAACATGTCATACTTTATATATGGCTTCCCTTGTACTTGAACATACAGGTGTTTTTGTGCTGCCACTATGTCATTTTAGAATGGTTAAAATGGAAGCTTTCAAAAAATGTACTTTGGTATGGTATCTCTGCATAGAAGGAGAGGAAGCTTCCCGGTATAGTTAGGATTTTAAGAGCTTCCTTTTTGGTGCTCAGTCTCATAAATCTTGGTATCCCAAATGTTATTGATTTAATAGTTTCTAAAACTATTTGGTACGAGATTCATTATAAATACTGAATTTTCAGTTTATTTTTCATTCCTCCCCCACCTTTTTTTTTTTTTTTTTTAACATGGGTTTATTTTCAGTTCCATTTGAAATTTTACATTGAGATTCAGACTGTCACAAACATAGAATGATATTGTAGGGAAGAAAACTTCCTTCTACCCTTCTAGGTTCTCAGCTGGGGCTCTCTGACAAAAAATAGATTAATAAGAGAAAAGCATACAAATTTATTTAATATAAGTTTTAAATGACACGAGAGCCTTCATAAGGAAATGAAGGCCCAAAGTGGATAAGCCTGAGCATTTTTATACTAGGTTTGTCGAAGAGTAGAAAGTCATGGAAAAATGTAATAAAACAAAAGGATATGAGCTAAAGGTAATAAACTGGGAGAAATGAAGCAAGGCCTGTTTGTTTGGATTCATGTTTGTGGTAAGTTAGAACAACTCTTCACCTTGGAGTATGGGTCCAAAGATAGGTCATTTGAGTATAGCTGTTCTTCCATAATTTATGTATTACGAATTTAATATTATATGAAATAAAATTGCCCTATGTTGGTACCTTTCTTTTGAATACCTTTGGCTGCAGTTTTAAAGAGTTGAATTTTGGGGTGCCTGGGTGGCTCAGTCAGGTGTCTGACTTTGGCTCAGGTCATGATCTCGCAGTTTGTGGATTCCAGCTCTACAACAGGGCTCTGTGCTGACAGCTCAGAGCCTGGAGCCTGCTTCGGATTCTGTCTCCCACTCTCTCTGCCCCTCCCCTGCTCACATTTTGTCTCTCTCTCCTTCAAAAATAAACACTTTTTAAAAAATTTAGAAAAGTTGAATTTTGTTAGAGCTTGCGTAGAAATGCAAATGATAGTTTCTGAATATTCTTCATGGTGGGCCAACGTATTCTGTTTGTTAAAATGTTATTTAAGTGTTTGTGAAAGTGGACAACAGTATATTTCAGGCTCCCCCATTACCTACTAACCTTGTTTTGAAATGGCTAATTTGTAACAGTGCTATTGTCCTATGGCTTTGTGCCAAATGGAATGAATTTTTTTCCCTTTAGCCTAGAATGTGTTCTGAGTTTTTACTATTTTTTTTTGAAGTCATATAAAGAAAATATATATTATATCCAGGAGAACTTTACCAAGATCAAAGATTATCACTTTGAATTTTAGTTGTATTGTATTCAGAATGTTCTCACATGCATTTTCTCATTTGCTAGAGGTTATATCATTATTTTTCCTATGATGGGAATAGTAGCCCAATCTGTCATCACTTATGAGTTATGCTCTGTTATACTTTTAAGATATAACTTATATTTTGGTACCTAGAATTCTCAATAATACAGGCAAGAATTGTTAGTTTTGTGAATTTTATAATCAGGTGATAATAAACCTTAAAAACTAGAGTTTATATAATCATTAACCAGACTATTAAAAATTTTTTGGTGTGCACACTTATTTTCCTATGTTTATACCTATGGTTGGCCCAATGTCTTCAGTAATTATTTCATTGGTAGCTCTGAAGTTATATCATTTAAGCAGAAAGAGGAAAAATATTTTTTGCATGTGTACTATATGTTGTGTTTGCGTATGTGTGTATATGTACATACACACAGTTGATCATCATTATTTATGGATTCCATATTTGCAAATTTGCCTACTCACTAAAATTTATTTGTAACCCCAGAACTGATACTCATGGCAGTTTTGTGCTCATTTATGGACATGTGCCATGCTGCAAAGAATCTGAGTCATCTGATACCCATGTTCCCAGTTGAGGTTGAACAAGGTGATACTCTGCCTTCATATTTCAATTTTCATATTATGAACAAGTGTCCTTTTCATGGTCTGTTTAGTGCCACCTTTTTATCATTTTTATGCTTTTTGTTGGTTGTTTCACTGTTTAAAATGGCCCACAGACAAAGTGCTGAAGTGTTATCTTGTGTGTCTCAATGCAGGAAGGCTTTTTTTCTTATGGAGAAAATACCTATGTTAGACAAGCTTCATTCTTATGAGTTATAATGCTGTTGGCCATGAGTTCAGTGTTAATGAATTAACAACATATATTAAATAAGGCATCTTTAAACTGAGACACACATAAAACAATGTTATATATTGATTAGTTGATGAAATCAACTGTAGGAACCTAACTGTATTATCTCCTAAATGTTCAGTATTTGCTAATTTATTGTTTGCAACGACTTTGTAGAAAATATAAGAATCAACTGAAAAAAAATCAACTGTGTGTATGATAACCTATTTGTATATTATATATTAAACATTATATATTATTGATGATATTACATATGTTGTATATTATTAATTACATATGTTTAATATATATCCCTTCCTTATCTAAATCTGCAAAAACATCCATACCCTTATAGATGAAGAAAAGGAAGATAGATACAATTAGGTGAGTGATTTGTCCAATATAATAAATAAACAGATTTCAGGATCTGGCTCCAAAGTCTATATTCATTTTAGATTATACTATCTGCTTTGCCTAAGAAATATAAAAGCACGTGACTGGAGGCACCTGGATGGTTCAGTCAGTTGAACTGCTGACTCTTGATTTTAGCTCAGGTGGTTAATGGGTTTGAGCCCGTGTTGGTTTCCATGCTGACAGTGTAGAGCCTGCTTGGGATTCTCTCTCACTTTCTCTCTCTCTTTCTCAAAAATAAACATTAAAAAATATATAAAAGCACATATAAATATATTTTGACATTCACTGAGATTTCAGGAAGAGTAAGTTTTCCCCTCATCTATTTGAAAATTAAATTGTTTTCATTTTAAAATTCAACATTATACTTTTTTAACAATTAAAAAATTTTTTTCTTTAGTGATTGATTTAAAAACCTTTTCCAGGTAGTTTTGTTGATTCTCATTTGGATTTATGTTTAAGTACAGTCTTGCCTGGGAAATGTGAAATAGAGTTTTAGTTTAGTTTTTTTTTTTTTTAATTTATTAAAAAAAAATTTTTTTTTTTAACGTTTATTCATTTTTTGAGACAGAGACAGAGCAGAAACGGGGGAGGGTCAGAGAGAGGGAGACACAGAATCTGAAACAGGCTCCAGGCTCTGAGCTGTCAGCACGGAGCCCGACGTGGGGCTCGAACTCACGGACTGCGAGATCATGACCTGAGCCGAAGTCGGCCGCTTAACCGACTGAGCCACCCAGGCGCCCCTTTAATTTATTTTAGAGAGAGAGAGAGTGCACGAGTGTGCAGGGGAGGGACAGAGGGAGGGAGAGAGAGAGAGAGAGAGAGAGAGAGAGAGAGAAGGAGAGAGAGAGGGAGAAAGAGAATCTTAGGCAAGCTGTGTGCTGAGCTCAGACCCATGCAGGACTCATCTGATGACTGTGAGATCATGAACTGAGCCGAAATCAAGAGTGGGTCACTTAACCAACTGAGCCACCCAGGTGCCACTAGAGTTTTAGTTTCCTTGAGTATGATCTTATATGCTTAGAATGTCTACTGTTTCCAGAAGAAACAGTACCCTGTTAATTCTTGAGCTTTCCACTACTTTTTTTTCCCTCTGAAAAGCACGTTGAGAAATTAGAAAAAAACTTTATTTAAAAAATAAAAGTACAGGGATGCCTGGTTGGCTCAGTCGGGAGAGCATGCAATTGTTTATCTTGGGGTTGTGAGTTTGGGCCCCATATTGGGGGTAGAGATTACTTAAAAATAAAATCTTTAAAAAAATACATATATCCAAAGAAATATTGAGCAATTGCAAAATTAAGTTTGAAGGGAATATCTTTACTAAATAGGACAGTAGAGTTAATTAGACTAATTTATATACAGAAACTCAGTGAATTTTATTGCTTTGCTTTACATAACCAGACCCCTTTCAAATATTGCTTCCAATTAAAGCTTCTTGATTTAAGTTGGAGGATGAGACCTGCTGGTATTCCTGAATATGCATTTGTTACCTACACACACATCCTGCCTGGGGTCTGAAAACACCTGTAGAAGGGTGAAGAGTTTTTAAGGCAATGCTTAGCAGTTGTGTTTTATATATGAGATCCAATTTAGGAGAAAAATGTTACAAGCTTCATTAAAAAAAAAGTTGCATTTGTTTTTTAAACTAAGAAATGATGTATTTGCAGACCTACAGTTACCTATCACTGAAGGTTTTTCCTTCCTAGAATCTTAAGTCTGTGTAACTAGTACTCTTGCCATTTTCTATAGCATTTGGTAGCAAATCTGTCCCTATTTAACATGTTTTTAAACACGTTTTTCATGATTTAGGATGGAGAGGTGCTTAGAGGAGAGGAATTTTAGGAATTTGGAGATAGTTGAATAGCATCAGAGTTCAGCCATAGGTAAGAAATTTCCCCCCTTCCCCCAACAACAACAACAAAAGTTCCACTAAAATTCATAGATGTTAGAAAAGCAGAAGTGGGGTAACTGTTGATTTTTTTTTTGTACATGAAGGAGAATGCAGGAATTTGAAAAGTGAGTGTACACTAAATTACATGTACTGTCATTTTAAAGTTTATTAAATGTTTTTCTTGAGTTCACTTCAAAAAGCAGAAAATATTTCAAGAGAAACTTGTGAATGACAGCTGCTATTTATCTTATTCTTTAGCTAATTTGAAGTGCTCACTACAGAGTTCTTCAAGTTGCCATTTTCAGTATCTGATTGTCAGTGAAGTTTGCATATTGTGTTAAAAAACAAAATTCAGCTGAGTGAATTTGAAGATCTAATTGGTGTCATTCAGTGATTTATTCATCAGGACCATCCCATCTAGCAACAGGAAGGAGCTCTGAAGAACAAATGGGAGACTTTAATAGGCCAAAGGAGGCAGAAACAAAGAGATTACTTCATGTTTCTTTGAGGGACAGAGTCTATCAGGCAGATTACCTCACTAGTGCTGATCAGGAAATTCCAGATTTACTGGTTTAACATTGCATTCTTGGGAAAAGTTGAAACTGCAGTCAGGTTGTGTAGTAGGTCTTAGTTTTGCTAATGTGGGGCTTGGCATAAGTGACTTCAGTTTGGGCGTGCGTGTGTGTGTGTGTGTGTGTGTGTGTGTCTTTTTTTTTTTATGAGTTTATTTATTTTTTAGTAATCTCCACACCCAACATGGGGCTTGAACTAACGACCCCAAGATTAAGAGTTGCATGCTGCACCACTGAGCCAGCCGGGTGCTATTGTCTCTCTTTCTCTTTCTCTTTCTCTTTCTCTTTCTCTTTCTCTTTCTCTTTCTCTTTCTCTTTCTCTAATGTTTGTTTATTTTTGAGAGAGAGCACATGAGCAGGGGAGAGGCAGAGAGAGAAAGGGAGAGAATCCCAAGCAGAGTCCTCATTGTCAGTGCAGACCTCAGTGCGAGGCTCAATCTCACAAACTGTGAGATATGATCTGAGCCGAAATCAAGAGTTGGATACTTAACTGACTGAAGCACCCAGGTGCACCTTGTCTCTCTCTTTTTAACAATTATTATAAAATCATAAAGATATTTGCACAACAGTATCAACAAAGATATGAGTGTTATAGCAAATACTCAGCACCCAGGAAGGGACAAGCAATACTCACTCGGGGAATCAGAAAAAACTATTTTTTACTGGTTTCGGCCCAGCAGAGTTACCTCCAAAGGCTGAGCATCTGGCTCAGTTTTACTGGTCTTTTATACATATGTGCTTCCCGGTTGGGTGGGACTAGTACAGTCAAGCTTCTGGTTCCTGGCTGCTGGCTGATACAAGAGGCAAGCAAGATTGCAGAAGGCAAAAGCGTGCAAGGGGAGTATCTGGCCTTGGACATCTGGCTGGCCCTTAAATCTACTTTTTATCAGCTTTCCTTCTCATTCCTGCCTCTTGATTCTTAAGCTGCTGTAGCAGACTTAGAGAAGATCAGTTTGTGGGGGACAGGGAACCCTTTGCTGCCACAGGAAGAGGGGCAAAGACCCTCTGGCTTCTTCCTGCTAGACAAGGATGTCGAAGGGAGGAATGTGACAGCTAGGGTTCTTTGCCATCAAAAGGAGAGTAGCGACAGCTGGAATGGTCCAGCTGGAGCATCATCTGGAGTTTTATAGCTTCTAGGTGAGAGGAAACAAATCTGGTTAGCATATTAAGAATACAAGGACCAAACAGGAGGGCTATGAAAAGCGTTAGGAGAGGACCAGCTAAAGGGAGGAATCAGGTTGCACCAAGAGTTCCATGAGTCTGCTAATTCATGCCTCCATTTGATTATCTGTTCCTTTATCTCTAACTATCCCTAATTGGTTAACATAGAAGCAGCATTCCTCATTTAGGAAGAGACATATCTCCCCCCGCCCCCTTCTCAGCAGTTAATAGGTTTAGCCCTCTTCTATTTTGTAATACTACTGCTGCTGAAGAGTCTACCTGGTCTTGTAGGGTTACCAGGGAGTTTGCAACTTGTTCTATGTCATCTGTCAGATCTTGGGATAGTTTTGGTAAAAGGAAATAGATGAGGCTACTCCCCTGACTCCAGTACTTACTCTGGCAGTGATTCCCAGCCCAATTAGTAGAGGTATAGCTTGGATAGCTCATTTAGACCAGGTATGTGCAGCCAAGGGAGCTATAAGGGATTGGTTGTTGGGGAGAATATTTATTTGGGGGTTAGGAATGCAAAAGGTGCAAATTCCCATCCAGTTAGCAGGCATGCACAAATAAGCATTAGTTACACAAACAAAGAATATTCTCGCAGGGAGAAGTCACCAGCATGACTCTTAGTTTTTACCTGTTTGATTGTATATCTCAGTTTGGTTGCATTGGTTGTTAGTTAAGTTACCTACAGGGGTTGTTCCCCATTGGCCCTTAAAACATAAGGAGGCCCGCCCTATTAGTTTTATATTAGTAACCACGGGCCCTATTGTGACAGTTATGTTATCTGTTGACATGTTGTGGGCGATAGCCATATTGGTTACATTATCTGGGACTGCAGTAGCCTCATAATATAAGGGGGTTAGAGAGAGACAAAGCCAACAGTCCTTGGGTAACTTAGGGTTAGAGGAGTTGAGGAGGTGATGTGTTGAATTTAGAATCTGGTATAAGTGAGAGTTAAAGTCATAAGGCCCACTGCGTCTGATTTTTGGAAGCTTGGGTCTACTGGGCAGACTTCCAGAAGTCTGCTTTATGGAATTTTATGCCTCTTATTGGGTTGTCTCCTTACGGGCCTGGTCTTGGACTCCCCCTTCATCAGACAATCCAAAGTGGGTTTGTTGTGTCCAGCAGGCATATATGTCTGGGGTTCCATGACATGATGTTCCCTGCCAATTCTTCCTTGCCAATAAGTTTTTCCGTCATGGGAACAGAGCAAGGCAGATTGATAACATTTTGCATGTTGATATGTGTATGTGATGAAAGCCTTGTTAGTTCCCTGTCCTAGGAGTTGTTTTAGGCAATTCAGGGCAGGGAAAAGGGAGGAGCTCATGTGATAGGTCTTGAAACAGTCATCATTACATTGAGGAGGGCCATCATTTCTTACGAGAGTATTTAGCATTAACAGGAGAAATTTCTTTCTTTTTTTTTTTTTTTAAAGGGTAGGTTTCCAACAATTTCTTATTCCAAGTCGGGACAGCAATCATAATTCAGATCATCTACATCTAAGGAGAATAAGGCATCATGACACTAGTAGAGGAAGGCTAACAAGAGTTCATTACTGAGGTGTCAGTCTGTGGAAGTAATTTGGGTAAGCCCTACAGCAAACAGTATAGCAACAAGTATGGAAAGAGAAATAGGTAGGGGATGACAATGAAATTTGAGAGAGAATGATTTGTTATAGTTAAGTTGCTTGGTGATTTCCTCAAGCTTTTGGTTTACAGAGAGTTTTCAGTTGTTGGCTACAGGCTACTTATCGTCTGCTATCTTCTTCTTCTTTTTTTTTTTTTTAGTGTTTTTACTTATTTTTGAGACAGAGAGAAACAGAGCATGAGCAGGGGAGGAGCAGAGAGAAAGGGAGACACAGAATCCGGAGTAGGCTCCAGACTCTGAGCTGTCAGCACAGAGCTCAACGTAGGGCTCGAACTCATGGACTGTGAGATCATGACCTGAGCCGAAGTTGGATGCCCAACTGAATGAGCCACCCAGGCGCCCCACAATGAATCTAGTTTCTTTTTAATGTTTATTTATTTTTGAGAGAGAGAGAGAGCAGGGGAGGGGCAGAGAGAGAGAGAGATACAGAATCCGAAGCAGGTTCCAGGCTCTGAGCTGTCAGCACAGAGCTGGACGTGGGGCTTGAACCCACAAACTGTGAGATCATGACTTGAGCCAAAGTTGGACGCTTAACCGATTGAACCACTCAAGTGCCCCTCATCTGCTATCTTCTTAAGGGTGATCTGTAAAGGATTATTCTGGTTAGCAGTTACTTTCTATTCCAAGTGGTTGTCAGGTGACAGGTGGGCTGCCTTTAATCGATAATGGATCCAGGCGTTAGTCCTGCAACCTTGAGGACTGTGGGTGTGGTTAGCACAAGTAAATAGGATCCCTTCCAGGTAGGTTTGAGTGGTTCCCTTTTCCAATCTTTTATCTAGACCTGATCCCCAGGTTTGTGACGGTGTACAGTTATTCCTAGGGAAATAGATATCCCATCTGTTACCCATCTGTATATCTCAAATACAGTTTTTCCTAATCCTTTTTGTATTACTAAATTTTGTATTTCTAAATTCCCTAGCTCTGTCAGGTCCCCCTTGAATTTGACTAGTGGAGGGGGCCTTCCATATAGGATCTTGAATGGGGAGAATCCTGTTTTTGCCCGGGGTGTACAGCATATTCAGAAGAGAGCTAGGGGTAGCCTATCTGACCAGGGCAAGTTAGTTTCCTGACATAGTTTTGCCATGGCTGATTTAAGGGTCCGGTTCATATGTTACACTTTTCTTGAACTCTCAGGCCGGGAAGCTGCATGTAAGTTCCATTGGATACCTAGGGATTTGGCTACTTGTTGCACCACCTTGGCCACAAAAGCCGGGCCATTGTCTGAGCCTATGGTTAATGGCATTCCGTGTCTGGGAATGATGTCCCTTAGCAAGGCCTTGGTTACTTTTCCTGCCTTGTTGGTGTGTGTGGGGTAGGCCTCAACCTTGTCCCAAAAACATGCAGATGAATACCAAAAGATATTTGCATCCTCTGCTGGGTCTTATTCCAGTAAAGTATACCTCCAGATCTTCGAATGGTGCCTGTCCATAGCGTTGGATTCCCATGGGCCCAGTGGGGCCTTGTTTGGCATTATTTTGAGCGCAGAGGAGGCAGCATTGAGAGACCAAGGCACAGAGGGACAGGAGTCAAACAATTACATAGTAACGGCTCAATAAGGTGTCAAGGGCAGTTTTTCCTAGGTGGGTGAGCTCATGCTGTTGGAGAACCACCTGGTCGGCTAGCTGCTCTGGTATGTAGACTCTTTGGTTTGGAAGTACTCACCACCCTTCTTTTGTCTGCCCTCCTTTTTCCTTTTTTACCCATTTTGTTTCTTGGATTATGTACCTTGTGGAAGTTGGCAGTTCCAGGGCCAGCATGATTTTTGAGGGTGTTGTTTGTTTTCCCGTTGCTTGTTTAGCTGCAGTGTCTACCTGTTGGTTACCTTCTGACACTGAGCTTTTTCCTCTTTGGTGTCCCTTGCAATGGATGACTGCTACTTCCGATTCCTTGACTGCCCTTAATAGTTTTAGGATTTCTTCCCCTCCTGTGGTCAAAAGTCCTCTCTCCTTATATAGAGCCCCATGTACATGTAGAGTGGCAAAGGCATAGCATGAGTCAGTGTATATGTTGGCCTGTTTGTCTTTACTTAATTCTAGTCCTCTCATTAGGGTCCACAGTTATGCTTTTTGGGCTAACCATCCTTGTGGAAGGGCCTTTGCTTCTATGACCTCACAATCAGAGACTACTGCATAACAGGGATATCTTTTGCCTATGTTCATGAAGCTGCTGCTGTTGGTGTACAGGATGAGGTCAGGATTTTGTAAGGGTCTGTTGATAGATTGGGTTGGCTAAAATAGACTTCATCAAGTACCTCTAGACAATCATGCTTTGGGGCCCCTGCCACTGCAGGCAAGAAATTGGCAGGGTTTAGAGTTTTTATGGCTTTCCTTCTTATTTGTGGGTTCTTACATAGCAGTCCCTGATATTGTGTCATCCAAGCATGAGTTAGCCAGGGTTGCCTTCTGGCATCCATCAAGGTAATAACAGAATGGGGAACCTTAACGTTTAGGTTTTGCCCCAGTGTGAGTTTGTCTGCTTCCTTGATAAAAATGTGCTGGCTGCCAGGGCCCTAACACGGGGGCCATATTGCCGCATCTGAGTCAATGTGCTTTGAAAGGTATGCCACCGGTCTTTGCCAAGGTCCGAATTCCTGGGTGAGAATCCCGAGGGCCACCCCATTCCTTTTGTGTGTGAACATGTTGAAATCTTGTGATATATCTGTGAGTTCCAAGTCCGGTGCTTCTGTGAGTTTTGTTTTTATGGTTTTGAATGCCTTTTCTTGATTAGAGCCCCAGAAAAGGGGTGCCCTTTCTTCCCCCTTTAGTGCCTGGTATAGCAGTCTGGCCAACTCTGAAAACCCTGGGATCTGTATCCGACAGAGTCCTGCTGCTCGCAGGAACTCTCGGACCTGCTGGAGGGTAGTGAGAACTGGAATGGCATAGACTACCTGTTTCCTTTCAGCTCCCAGCTTCCATTTGCCTTGGGTAATTTTGAAGTCCAAATATTTAACTTCCCATTGGCAAATCTGTGCCATTTTCTTTGACACCCGGTATCCTGCCTCTGCTAGTAACCTGAATAGGGCCCTGGTTCCCTCCGGCACTGGGTCCACATGGGACTGGCTAGCAGGAGATCATCCACATATTGGAGGAGGACACATCCTAGGTCCCATCCCAGAAACCTGGCTAAGTCAGATAACAGTGCCCCACCAAACAAGGTTGGTGAATTTTTGAATCCTTGCAGCAGTCTAGTCCAAGTGAATTGTTCCTTTGCCCCTGTGGTAGGGTTTTCCCCATTCAAAGTCAAATTGGGGTTGACTATTAGCCAGTAGCTGGAGGCAGAAGAAGGCATCCTTTAAATCTAGACATGTGAACCATCCTGCTTCAGAGGGTGTGAGTCTAGTAGAGTGTATGGGTTAGGCAACGCTGAAAGCAGTGTGACGATTGCTTCTTTAATGTCTCTTAGGTCCTGTATAGAGCAGTAATTATTTGTCCCAGGCTTTTTCACAGGCAGCAGGGAAGTATTCCATGTGGATTGGCATTGTTTTAGAAGTCCCCATTGAGTAGCCTGTCCAAGTGTGTCTGGATCCCCAGGAGTGCCTCCAGTGGGACCATATGTTGGTGTATTTTGACAGGTTGGGCCCCAGGCTTTAAGTCAATTAATATTGGGGGGGGGGTGCCAGACCAGGGGGATTTCCTTCTGCCCAAACTGAAGGTTCAGCTTCTAGCTCGGGGGCCATGATTGGCTCACCATGAGGGGAAGTATATAATCTCCATTCCTCTTACTGTGGAATTGTTAGGTACAAAATCATGAGTTGGGCCTTTTTGTTTAGGTGCAGTTGAGTCTGTCCATCAGAAGTGACAGCTGTTTCTGGGCCCAAGTTGGCTAGGAGTTCTCTACATAACAGTGAGACCGGGCTGTCAGGTAGATACAGGAATTCATGAACTATTTTGTGACACCCCCCCCCCTCCTCCCACAGCCAGCATTGTTGGGGACCACAAAATAGCCTTTGGGTTTATGTCCCAGGGGCTCCTACGATGGTGGCTTCTCTACTGGAAAGATCTGGCCCCCTACCTTAATTTTGACCATGGGCTCATGGGGGCATAGTTGGATAGAGCCTAGTCTTTCCTAATCAGAGTCCACTCCTCCCAGTCTGATCAGGTCAGCCTCAGGTGGTTCTGGTTGGTAGTAGCTGGTTGGAGCAGAGGTTTTTGGTTTTCCTTTTTGGTTGTTGGGGTATTCATTTTTCCAGTGTCCAAATTCTTAGCAATAGGCGCATTGATCCCATCCCAGTGGTGCCCTTCTTTTTTGTTTTGAATCCCTCGTGGTTTCCATGGAGGCCTTTCTGGAGGGTGTGGTCGCCCAAAACCACAGCCAAGAGAGCTGCCTTTTGTTTCATTCTTTGGTTTGCCTCCTTTCTGGCAGCTCGATCCTGATTTACAAAAATCTTGTTGGCGATTTCCAGTAGTTCAGTGGCATTCTTTCCAGGGAATCCTTCCAATTTTTGGAGCTTCTGCCTAATGTCACCTTGGGCCTGTCCCATGAAGGCAGCATTGACCATGCACTGGTTTTCTGGGGTCTCTGGGTAGAATGGAGTATGAACTCTGAAGGCTTTACATAATTTTTCATAGAAGTCAGCGGGACTCTCTTCTGGATTTTGTAGGACCTTAGATACCTTTGCCATGTTGGGCTTTTAGGCCCCTGCTTTTACCCCGTGGAGGAAGGCAAGTCAGTGTCTTTATAATCTGACCCTTCCTGCTTCTGTGTTAGGGTTCCAGTGGGGCTCCTCTTCAGGAGGAGCCGTGCCCAAGCCTCAACGTCTGGTTGTCCATTTGGTACCTGAGTCTGGAGCCATTTTCTGTCTTTGGTGACAATTCGTCAACACTCTTCTGTGTTGAAAAGAGTAAGCAAGAGCTGCTTACAGTCGACCCAGGCAGGGCGGTGAGTCTGGATTCTGAATTCTAGGAGATCTGTCATCGCCTGCAGCTTCTCAAGAGTAGAGCGGCATGTGGTGCTTCTAGCCTAGGAGGTCAGTATTGGAGAGCAGTTGCTAGTAGAAAACTGATCCCACCTCCTGTAGGGTCCCATCAGGGCCTATTCTCTGGCGACCCCTAATCATCTCCCACAGTGGCATCTTCATCGCTGTTGGGGGTCTTGAGCCGTGGACCTACCAGTTCAGGTGTCCCTGGTTGGGGCCGACTAGCTGCTGGCTGAAGCAAGACCGTCAGAGTGGACTATCAGGAAGGCAAAGTTCCCCTCCCTTGATTGATGGGGTACTGGGGGCATATGGTGGAGGAAATGGAAGGATTTCTGAATTTTCTTGGAGGATGGGGGGTGGTTTTATCTGCTCAAGGTCTTCTTCTTGGCTCATGCCACTAAAACCCTACATTGTCCCTTACTGTTAAGGCAGAACTGGACCCAAGGAGGCTTGACTTGGACTATTTCCAGCCACTGATCCATGTATGGGAATTGATCCGGGTGGCTGGGGTCTCCACTATTTTATAAACAGCTCGGACTGTGGGGACATCTAGGGTGCCCTCAGCAGCCAGCCTACACTGAACATAAGCCATTCTAATTCACAGAGGGTATGTAATTTCCTTGGGGTCAATTTGACCCCATAATCACCTGCAAATTCCTTTTTAAAATTCTTACTCATATCCTCCAAAACAGTTGGTTTGAGGAATTTAACCTCCAACACCCCCCCCCCCCATCCTGGTATCCTAGATGGATCCCTTCCAATGTATGGTGTCACAGGACAAACGCGAGGGAAGAGGCCACTTCATCTGTCTAGCTGCTCCCCTTGCGGGGACTTAGATGCCTCTTAGCACTGGCAGGTCAGTATAAACCTATGACTTGGATCAAGCCTCTGTGGACCTGATTCTGCTTGAGCCATAGGAGATCGTTACAGAATCTCAGGGTAGGATGCACTCAGGCTCCATAGCCTAACCGTGAAGTACAGGCACTCAAACACACATGCAGACAGATTGCAGACTTCCACCCAGGACTTCCCTGTCCTATTCTGCAAATATGTCACCTGGGAGGTGATCAAGCTCCCCTTCTGCCTCTAGGGAGGACCTGAACTTGGTCCTGGGACCCCGGATACACTCACCAGATCTGAAGTCCTATTCTGGCAGAATTTTCTGATTCCCCCTAGGGTCCATTAGAATGAGGCAACAGCTGTTTATTACCGGCCAGTGAGGGTCAGGGTTCAGTGAAACCACTGGTGGCAGGCCTTCCTTCCTGTCGTGGTGCCTGAAATGCCGGTGCTCCACAGCTTCCCGACCAGTGCACCAAAATGTTACAGCAAATACTTGGCACTCAGGAAGGGACAAGCAACATGCACTCGGGGAATCAGAAAAGACTATTTTTCACCAGTTCTGGCCCAGCAAAGTTACCTCCAAAGGCTGAGCATCTGGCTCAGTTTTACTGGTCTTTTATACATATGTGCTTCCCGGTTGGGTGGGACTAGTACAGTCAAGCTTCTGGTTCCTGGCTGCAGGCTGATACAAGAGGCAAGCAAGATTGCAGAAGGTAAAAGCATACAAGGGAAGTATCCGGCCTTGGACATCTGGCTGGCCCTTTTTATCTGCTTTTTACCAGCTTTCCTTCTCATGAGGACCAGATGATGACTCAGGGACTGTTAGTGAAAGTGTTTCTTTGTGATTTGATATGTGATGCCTATTCCAAAAACAGCATTAACAGGAGTAATATTAAGAGATAACATCTAAGATCAAAAACAAGTTTAACGTCTTCTTGGCATAGTAAAGCAAAGTATTGTGCATAACCAAATTATGGGGCTAGAAGTTAGGAATGATGAGCACAAACTAGGTTCCTGTAGGGTTACTGGGTCCAAAAATGATCATGTAGGAAGATCAGAACCAAGGTCCCAGCTTGAAACTTTCTCCTTGAAAGGAAGCGAAAACAGTCCCCCCTCCCCCCTGACACCCCCCCCAAAAAAGCCCAGCTTATTGCTTATTGGGCTTAAGAATTTTTTAATAAATTGTGGACCTAAGGAATATGAGCATGAAGACACTCATCCGTATACCAGGAACTTAGCCAGGGTCACTGAATCCGTGACAGTATCTGCAATACCCCATGAATCTTTGCAGAGTTTGAATGTCAAAATGCCATTATAGGAACTAGTTATGTACTAAGGGAAACACTTGAAAATATGCTGGAGAGGAGTTAGTGAGTGGGAATTGGAGAGAGCAAACAGAAACTCTGAGCCTGCAAACTCAGATTCCAAAACATATGAAAAAAAAAAAAACCATCTGATACTGAGGAAGGTCATTAGAAATGATCCAAAAGTGACATCTGTATTTATATGAGGGGGAAGAAAATCTGTGTAAAACTTAAAGAAAACATATGTTATAACCTTGGCTTAGGAAAAGATTTCTTTTAAAAGTTACAAAAAAATCAAAGAATGAAAGAAAATTTAATTGCATTAAATTTTAAAATTCTGTGCAACAGGAGATACTGCAGTGAAAAAGGAGCTACAGATTGAGAAAGTAATTTGTAACAAATATAACCAATTAAGTATTATCTAAAATATGAAAAACACCTTTAAAAAAAGTAACAAGTTAAAGGGAAAGTGGGAAGTTATTTGAATAGGCAATTCACAAAATAGGCAACCTGGATGGTTAATAAACATCTGAACAGATGCATCATTAATCAAGGAAATGCCAGAAGGAGGATAAAAAAAAATTCTGGAAGGTCTGACATTAACAATTAAATACCGTGGCTGGAATTAACACATCTCTTAAGTTCTGAGTCATCAGGATGAGCAGAGCTTGCCTGTTGACCAGTAGGATATCGAACAAGATAAGAAATAAACCTTTGTTTTTTTTTTGTTTTTTAAACTTTTGTTGTTTAAAATCATTGAGATTTTGTGATTATTACAGTATATAATCTAGTTTATTTTGATTGATAACAGAGAGGAAGTAAATGGCTTTAGGACTAGGATGAAGGGGGGAGACTTTTAAATATATTCCTGGTGTACCTTTAAATTATTTTGTGTGTATATTACTTTTAAAAAGTAAAATTATTCTGGTTACTGCATAGAGACTGGATTATGAGAGGATGTAGAGAAATCAGTAAAGAGGCTATCAATGTTTGTTCAGGCAAGAAATGATAACAGCCCAAACTAGGATCGTGCATTTAGTAGAGATTAGTATCTGTTATGTAGATGAAGTCTAGAGATACTTTGGAGGTAAAATTCATTGTATTTGGTGATTAACTGGATGTTATATATTTCTGCAATAGAATTTTGTGGTGAGCATGCAATACTTTTGCAGGCCAAAATAAAGTTACTAAGTAAAAAAAAAAAAAAAAAAAAAAAAAAGAGGCCTATAACAAGAGCCTTAAAACTTTTTCATTCCTCAGGCACCTGGGTAGTTCAGTCGGTTGAGCATCTGATTCTTGATTTTGCTCAGGTCATGATCCCAGGGTCATGAGATGGAGCCCCACATCAGGCTCTGCACTGAGCTTGGAGCCTGCTTTGGATTCTCCCTCTCCCTCTCTCTCCCTCTTTCTCTTCCTCCTTCTCCCTCTCTCCCTCCCTCTCTCCCTCTCTCCCTCTCTCCCTCTCTCCCTCTCTCCCTCTCTCCCTCTCTCCCTCTCTCTCTCCCTCTCCCTCCCTCTTTCTCTTCCTCCTTCTCCCTCTCTCCCTCCCTCTCTCCCTCTCTCCCTCTCTCCCTCTCTCTCTCCCTCTCCCTCTCCCTCTCCCCCCCCTTCTGCCTCTCCCCTGTGTGTACATGTGCTCTTTCTCTCCCCCCCCCCCAAACACAACAAAACAAAACCTTTTCATTCCTATATTATTTCTCTGAGGTACTTTGATTTCTTCACTTCACTTGCATCTTTATTTCCATTCTTACAGCATTTTTCTAATTAAAATTTTTATTATGCCTCCATTGTGTTTTATGAGAAACGCTTTTTATCGGGGTGCTTGAGTGGCTGATTTCTTTAAGTGTCAGACTCTTGATTTTGGCTTAGGTCTGATTGCATGGTTTGTGAGTTCGAGCCCCACATCAGGCTCTGTGCTGACAGCATAGAGCCTTCTTGGGATTCTCTCTCTCTCTCTCTCTCTCTCTCTCTCTCTCTCCCCCACTTCTCTGCCCTTCCCCACATGCTCTCTCCTTCTCTCTCTCTCTTAAAATAAATAAATTTAATAAAAAAAAAAAGGAAACGCTTTTTATTGTTTCACCCACTCCCTATCTATTCATACTACACTTCTTCCACATTTTGAGCAATTGAATCTTCCCCAGGTGCAGTTGCTGTGTCATTTTTTACAGGCTCCAAGAACTGTAGCAGCTTCCTATCTACAGACCAAAGTTTATAGGACACACTGTAACATTCTACATTATTAAGTTTGCATTTTCCTGTTACTCCTTCCCTAATACACACACACACACACACACACACACACACACACACACACACACACACACATTCAGTCTCTGTAGTCATCAGAACTTAATAATTCATAGTTCCTATTCGTTTGGTTCTGTTCATATTGTTCTTGAATGCCTTTGTATCTCTCAACATCTTACTTGGCGTTTTTGGGTGCATTATAAATTCTCCATCTTTCCTCATGCCTCTAGCTAGAAGTTTTTGCATGTGCCCATAGCATCTTATTTACTTCTGTCATGGCACTTTCCTCTCAAAATTTTTCTTCCTTTATTTTCTGGCTAACTTATTGACACCAGTATTTACCCTCTTGCCCAGGCCACAAATACAGGGTGATCTTTGGTTCTTGATTATTCTTCTAACTTCCATGCCTATTTCCACCAGAGCATCCAACTAGATACCAAGGTAATCCTATCATTTCTAAGGAAATTAACATTATCTAGAAACAACTATAGCATACAGAAATTAGTTTCTTAACGCTTACAATAAGCCTTGAGTGATTTTTCTTACTCCCATTATATAGGTAAGGGAACAAAGTTCAAAGAGGCTAAGTAACTTGTGCAAAGTTAACTGTTAATTATTCGTGTGTTACTTCAGAGTCTGTGCTAGTAGTTCCATTTGGCCTCACAAATATTTCTTTAATCTCTTCCCTTCTTATTTCTCTCTGTTCCTGCCTTTATAATTTTTCTCTCTGGCTTACTGCATTAGCTTTCTCACTGGTATAATGCCTCTTCCTCTCTCCTCTCCGCCCCCCCCCCCAATCTCTTTTTCATACTCTGCCAGAGTACTTCTCTAAAATACAAATCTTCATTTTGTTCTCCTGCTTAAAATTCTTCAGTGGTTCCCTGTGGCTCACAAAATGAAGTTCAGACGCCTTATCATGGCACATCCATCATCTAGTTCCTGCTTACATTTTCAGCATCATTTCCTACTACTCTCCCAGTCTGCATTCCAGCAACACAGAACTGTTGATGGTTACTGGAACTTAACATGTTCTTTCTAAGCTTTTTGCTTTTGGTATTTTTCCGTTGCTTGGAATTTCCTTCTCTCCTGGCCTCCCTTGTAAATCCTTACTTATCTATCACAATTCAGCTCAAGCTACAGGTCTATGATGAGAATATTTAAAAATATTCCTTGACATTCTCTAGAGAGATGAATCAGTGTTAGGCTTTTCTTTCTTTCTTTTTCTTTTTTTTTTTTTAATGTTTATTTATTTTTGAGTGAGAGAGAGAGCGTGAGTGGGTGAGGGGCAGAGAGACACACACACACACACACACACACACACACACACACACACACACACAGAATCTGAAGCAGACTCCAGGCTCTGAGCTGTCAGCACAGAGCCCAATATGGGGCTTGAACCCACGAGCCATTGAGATCATGACCTGAGCCAAAGTTGGACACTTAACCAACTGAGCTACCCAGGCACCCCTGTATTTGGCTTTTCTAAGTCCTCTTATTTTGCTTCTAGTAGAGCATTTACCACATTGTATTTTGTTTTTCTCACCTGTTAAGCAGTGGAGTCCTTGAAAGGTAGAATTCTCTCTCTCTCTCTTTTTTATTTAGAACTCTACCTTCAGTGTGGGGCTCGAACTCATGATCCCAAGCTCAAGAGTTGCATGCTCTACTGACTGAGCTAGTCAGGTGCCCCATGGGTAGATTTTTTTTTCTTGATTTTATAATGAATATCTTTTTTCTTTTTCTTTTTCTTTTTCTTTTTCTTTTTCTTTTTTTTCTTTTCCTTTTTCTTTTTCTTCTCTTCTCTTCTCTTCTCTTCTCTTCTCTTCTCTTCTCTTCTCTTCTCTTTTTGAGTGACAGTGTGTGAGCAGGGGAAAGTGGCAGAGAGAGAGACAGAGAGAATCTTAAGCAGGAACACAGAGCGTGGAGCCTGATGTGGAGCTTAATCCCACAACCTGAGATCGTGACATGAGCCAAAATCAAGAGTCGGATGCTCAGCCAACTGAGCCATCCAGGTGCCCCTAGAATGAGTATCTTTTTTATTCTAGTCTTAGTATAGTGTCTGGCTTAGTACATATTTGTGTTAATCTGCCTGGGATTCCATAACAAAGTGCCATAGACCTGGTGGTTTTAACAACAGAAATTTATTTTCTCTTAGTTCTGGAAGATAGAAGTCCAAAACCTTGTACCAGGATGGTTGAGTTCTAGTATGGGCTGTCTTCCTGACTTTTAGACAGCTACCTTACCTTCTCATTGTGTGCCCCCATGGGTTTTCCTTGATATGTACATGTGGAGAGAAAGAGAAATCTCTCTCTTCCTCTTCTTATGAGACCACCATTGCTATTGGATCAGGACCCTATGACCCACCTCATTTATTATTTTTTTCTGTGACCTCATTTAAATTAATTACCTCCTAGGAGGATCTGGGTGGCTCTGAGCCCTGCTGTGCACGGACAGCATGAAGCCTGCCTGAGATTCTCTCTCTCTCTCTCTCTCTCTCTCTCTCTCTCTCTGCCCCTCCCCCACTCACTCTTTCTCTCTCAAAATACATAAATAAACATTAAAAAAAAAATTACCTCCTACAAGTCATATCTCCAAATACAGTCACATTGGGAGGTTACACTTAATTTGGAGGGATACAGTGAATTTGGGGGTATGCATCAATCCATAGCAGTATTTAGTATTTGGTAAAATAACTGTTAAATTTTTTTTATGATTCACTGTTTACATGATTGTTTTGCCATTAGATTATATATTTCTTTTCTTTTTAAAATAAACTTTAAAGCTTATTTACTTATTTTGAGAGAGATAGAGCATGAGCAGGGGAGGGGCAGAGAGAAAGGGAGACAGAGAATTCTAAGCAGGTTCCATGTGGTACCCCACACAGAGCCCAATGTGGGGCTCGAACCCAAGAACCATGAGATCATGACCTGAGCCAAAATCAGGAGATGGACAGTTAACTGACTGAGCCACCCAGGTGCCCTTCTTTCTTTCTTTTGAAGTAGCCTCCACACCCAACGTGGGGCTTGAACACATAACCCTGAGATCAAGAGTCACATGTTCTACCAGCTGAGCCAGCCAGGCACCCTACATTATACATTTCTTTTGTTGTTGTTGTTTTAAGATATTATTTTTAAACAATCTCTACACCCAATTTGGGGCTCAAACTCACAACCGTGAGATAAAGAATCACACACTCTACTGACTGAACTTAGCTGGATGCCCCTAGATTATACATTTCTTGAGAGTAGGGACTATTTCTATTTTTGTATTTCTTGGATTTTGAATATATGGATTTTGAAGAGTTGAATGAACTAAGGTAATTGAATTATAGAATGAGATTGATGATGTGTTATTTAAGTCCGATAGATGCCTAAGCAGGGTTTCCAGACTATTGTGATTGACTTTTTGTCTACTGCATGTCTCATATTCTTTGTCTTCATATTTCAAGGCAACCATTATTACCAGTTTCTTATATATTTTTTCTTACACATTCTATTTACATGTGAATGTTATATATATTTATCACGGTAGAGTTTTTGTCATTACAGATAATAAATTCTATAAAATAACTAGCTTGATGCAACACAATATAGATTTTAAGTCACAAATCTTAGTTTCTTTCCTCTTCTTTTCAGGAAGAGATGGCTTCTTAAGAGGTCATGCAGTCAGAAAATCCTTTTAGGTTTTGTTTTCATTTTATAGTTTAAAATACTTTTAATTTTCAGGTCACAGTGGTTTCCCCATATTCACATATAAGTAGAAAAATAATTCATTATCTAACTATAGGTAATGAATTATTTCTTACTAGTTATTTGAGATTAGTCTCTATCATCATGTTTCCTTCCTTAGCACAGTGGTACTTAACCAGGGGCAATTTTTTTACCCAGGACATTTGGCAATGTCTGGAGACATTTTTGGTTGTTAACTAGAGGGTGTTACTAGGATTTACTTGATAGAAGTCAGGGATGCTGCCAAATATCCTACAATGCACAGGACAGCCCCCACAATGATTATCTGGCCCCAAATGCCAGTAGTGTTGATGCTGGAAAATAGTAGTTAGCATAAATAATAATGAATTGAGTATAAATCATGGCCTCTTTCATTCTTTCTGAAATTACAGTCTATGTTCACTCTTTACTTCATGATTTTCTAATTTTAAATCTCAAGTCATCCCTGATTAAGATGTTATCTAATGTGCAACAGATGTGTACATCTGTTTTTTCTTAGATTCTAATCTTAAAATATTTAAAATGATTTCATCAAATACTGTTGGCATTTGCTTTGTAAGTTTTAACCTTAATTAAAAACATGCCAAAGACAGCGGAAGATAAAATTTTCTTAAACTAAAATGATAAAGTGATTCATTGTATGTTGCCGCTTTGAAGTTTGACCTGACCCTATTCCGTGATCCACTGAGGCTGAAGTTATAAAGTCATCTGCCAGCTGGTAAGGTAGCAAGCAACTGTCTAGGTTGTTCAAAAGTGTTGTTTGCCAGATTGGAGGCAAGCAAGGTCTATGTCTAAACTTCATCTTTACTGGATACCCAGGCTCTTTAGGGATATTAATAATGTAATTTTTCTTTGGATATTGGCAATTTGACAGTGAAGGTGGTTCCTGATGGAAGTCAAATCATGAGGAGTAGGTGACATGAACATCTCTGGATTGAGTGATAATTTCAAGAAGATGTGTATTTCATAGGGAAGATAAGAGAATGTTTTAAGTCACTCATAACCTTCCCACTGTACTCTTAGTTACCATCTTCCCTCTATGCCCCCTATAACCTTCTTCACTTTTCCCATGCAAGAGGAGGAACAGATTAGAAACTGGAGAGAGAAAAGAAATGATTAATTTATTTTGGGAAATTCTTCATGTGAGATGGTTTTGAATTACTAAGTTAAAATGTCTGGAACATTATTTGATACACTAATTGGGAGCTCAAGAAAAATATTTCAGTTTGAGATTTGTAAGTCATTAGTGAATAGCTGGTAATGAGGCTGTTGAAGCTAATGAATTGTTCAGAGAAGTTTAGAGTGAATAGAAAACAGTTCAGAATAGAACACTGGAGATTACCAATATTTAGGAAGTCTATAGAGGCCAAGGGGCTTGCAAAATAGCTAAGAACTGACCAGAGAGATAGGAAAACCAGAAGTAAAAATTAAGGTTAGGGGCACTTGGATGGCTCAGTCAGTTAAGCGTCCAACTCTTGATTTCAGCTCAGGTCATGATCTTACAGTTCATGAGATAGAGCCTGCTTGGGGTTCTCTGTCCCTTGCTCTCTCTGCCCCTTCCCTGCTCATTTTTTCTCTGTCTCAAAATAAATAAACTTAAAAAAAAAATTCAAAGTCTTTAGATTTAGAACCCCTGGGACAGATATTAAGACTAAGGCTCAGTTCATAAGAAGCAGTGTCTAATTATAGTGGTTGTGGTAGAGCAGAGGACAGTAATCAACTTTTGGAGGAAAGAGCAAAGATGCTTTTGGGTGTAACATTCTCCGGATTGAGACCATGGCCTTGATCCTAAGTGTTTCTATGCTAGGGCCCAGGCAAAATTAATGTCTTGGTCTTTTCAATTGTCACTGCTAATTTTTTTTTCTGATTAGGATAGATTATTGAATTTTTAGCAAAGGCTTAAGTTTGTTATTTTCTGAAGAAAAGTAACATAGTGAAAGAGATAACATGTTGCAACTATGGAGAAAGAGTATAATTTAAGGGAAATTATTTACAAGTGATTGTGTTTCCCGTACTGATAACTGGTTGCATTCATTCCCAAGAACATTTTCAGAAGTGGTTACACAAAGTTTATAGCTATGATCATAGACAACAGATACGTACAAATTAATTGAATGAAGTATCAATTCTAGGAAATAAATATCCATCCATCTATCCTCTGTGTATGGGTATAGGTGCCCATATTGTACGTGTGTCGGGAATGGAAGATCACCTTCCACACCCTCACCTGTCCCAACAATTTCTTTGGTATAAAAATGAATGTAGAGTGGTGCCTGAGTGGCTCAGTCAGTTGAGCATCTGGCTTTTGATTTCGGCTCAGGTCATGATCTCATGGTCAGGCTCGGTGTTGACAGGGCAGAGCCTGCTTGGGATTCTCTGTCTCCCTCTCTCGCTTGCTTGCTCTCTCTCAAAATAAATAAACATTAAAAAAAAATTGAATGCAGGGTTAGGAGTTAATTTTAATTTGATACAAAACACAGCCACCTGGCAAAAGAGGGGAAGTGCAAAATCAGTTGCAAACAACCCAGCCAATAAATTGAGAGGAATAAGAATCCATGTTTACTACTGTGTTTTCATTCAAAAACATAATTTATACTAAGCTGTACTTCCATTGTGATTCAGGAGAGTTTTATCTTCTGTACTTCTGATTTGATTTGTGGGCTGTGACTAGCATTAAAAAAAAAAGAATAGAAAATAAGAGTATATTGCACACAGTAAAAAAATTTTATCATGAAATTTTTGTTTCACATATATGTGTGTGTATGTGTGTATTAGATGATGACTCAAAAGCATTTCTTATGCTGTTTTAAGTTAACTATATAATGACACATCATTGGTAATAGTGATAATAAATTGGCCATTTTCATGAAAAAACTATTTTGATAAAGAGATCTTATTTGCTTCTTGACCTTGTGATTTGAATTACAGTTTACCCTTGTACAACAGGGGTTTGAACTATGTGGGTCTACTTATATGTGGATTTTTAAAAATAAATACAGTATAGTATGGTAAATGTACTTTCTCTTCCTTATTATGATTTCGTTAATAAATTTTTTTTTTTTTTTTTTTTTTTTTTTTTTTTTTTGTCAGGGCACCTATGTGGCTCAGTCAAACATCTGGCTCTTGATCTCAGCTCAGGTCATGATCTCATGGTTCATGAGTTCAAGCCTGGTTTTAGGCTCTGCACTGACAGTGTGGAGCCTGCTTAGGATTCTGTCTCTTCCTCTTTTTGACCCTCTCCTGCTCATTCGTATGTGCTTTCACATGCACGCATGTGTGCGATGTCTCTCTCTCAAACTTAAAAAACATTTTTTTTGGTCTAGCTTACTTTATTGCGAGATACAATATATAATACACATAATACAAAATATGTGTTAATCAAATGTTTACGTTATTGGTAATGAGCAGGAGGCTGCTACTTAAGTTTTCAGGGTCAAAAGTTACACGTGGAATTTTGACTGCACCTCTAACCTCCATCTTGTTCAAGGGTCAACTGTAGTAAGCTCCTGAAATATTTAAGTAGATCATCTATTAGAGATGTTACATATAGGATGAATCTTATCTATCTGTCTGTCTGTCTGTCTATCTATCTATCTATCTATCTATCTATTTAGAGTACAAGTGGGGAAAAGGGGCAGAGAGAGAGAGAGAATCCCAAGTAGGCTCTATGTTCAGCACAGAGCCCAACACAGGGCTCAATCCCACCACCCTGGGATCATGACCTGAGCTGAAATCAAGTGTCAGATGCTCAACCAACTGAGCCCCAAATTCCAGCTTTTTAACAGAAAATTTGACTTCTCTGGTTCTTTTCAAGTAATAGTTCATATTTCTAACTTATTTATGGTCCTATTCCTAGAAAATGATGTATTCTTTTTGTACAGCCTGGATCTGTGGGTGTGTTTTGCTTTTTATAGTTTTCTGTGTTTGCAGTTTTTCTAAGTTCAGTGTAGGGGAAAAAACAACATGGAAAAATGTAAAGCAAAGCTCTTTGGACCTTAAGGATGAATTAGAGTTTAAGAAAACTTGCTGTGGCCAAGGAACATTAAAAGATTTGTCTCATCTCCCGCCACCCCCTACAATAATACACTTCTCCGCCCCCCCCCCAAATTGTTTCTCCAGCAGTACTGAAAATAACCTCAGCCTGAGTTGGCTTTGTCAGACTTGGCAGTTTTGCAAGACACAGAGCTATAGAATTTTTTACTAAATCTTTGCAAAAATATATTGTTTGCAGTAGGAATTGTGCTTCAGACTTTGCTTTTTCTTATTTCCATGCTTTCCCATGTTATTGAAAATTCTTTTTAAAAAAAAAAAAGGTTTTTTTTAAATGTTTATTTATTTTTGACAGAGAGAGAGACAGAGCATGAGCAGGGGAGGGGCAGAGAGAGAGGGAGACACAAAATCCAAAGCAGACTCCAGGCTCTGAGCTGTCAATGCAGAGCCCGACGTAGGGCTCGAACTCACAGACCGCGAGATCATGACCTGAGCCAAAGTTGGACACTCAACTGACTGAGCCACCCAGGCACCCCTGAAAATTCTTCTTTGTAGTAAATTAAAATCTCTTTTTGGGCTTCCCTCAAAAGCCTTAAATTTACCACTTTCAGGAATTTTAAATGATTTTTTTATATCTTTTCCTTGTCTATTTTCAGTTGTTGCAAATAAATTTTAACACATTTGCAGGTAATATTCTTTTCTGTAACAACTTTATGAGAAATAATTTACGTGCCATATAAGTTACCCAAATAAGAATTTAGCAATTCTTAGCACAGAGTTGTTCAACTGTCACCACAGTCAATTTTAGAGTGTTTTTATCACCCCCAAAAGAAGCCCTGTACCCATTAGCAGGAATCCTTCATTCATTCCTTCCTCCAGCTCCTGGCAACTGCTAATCTACTTTCTGTCTTTAAGAACTTCCCTGTTCCGGGGGCACCTGGCTCAGTCAGTCAGTTAAGCGTCCAACTCTTTGTGTTGGCTCAGATCATGATCTCATGGTTTGTGAGTTTGAATCCCGCACAGGGCTCTGTGCTGACGGTGTGGAGCTTGCTTGGGATTCTCTCTCCCCCCCACCCTACATATGCTCTTGCTCTCTCGCTCTCTCTCTCAAAATAAATAAATAAACTTAAAAAAAAAAAAAGAATTTGCCTATTCCAGACATTTCATATAAATGGAATCATAAAGTATGTGACCTTTTTTGTCTGGCTTCTTTTGTTTAGCATAATGTTTTCAAGGTTTATCCATGTTGCAGCAAATATCATTGATTCACTTGTTTTTATTGCCTAATATTCTGTTATGGATATACCATATTTTATTTATCCACTCATCAATTGATAGACATGTAGGTTATTCATACTTTTTCACTATTATGAGTAATGTGGTCATGAATATTTGTGTACAGGTTTTTGTGTGAGTATATGTTTTTATATCTCTTGGGTATATACTTGGGAGTAGAAGTGTGGGGTCATAATTGACTGAAGTGTAAGAGATCTTTTTATATATATATGTTTTTAATTTTTTAAACATTTTTAGAGAGAGAGAGCGAGTGGGGGAGGGGCAGAGAGAGAGGGAGACACAGAATCCGAAGCAGGCTCCAGGCTGTGAACTGATAGCACAGAGCCCAACGCGGGGCTTGAACTCACGGACTGGGAGATCATGACCTGAGCTGAAGTTAAGACGCCTGACCGACTGAGCCACCCAGGTGCCCCAAGATCTTTTTATATTTTGAATACTAGCCTTTGATGAGATCTATAATGTGCAGTTTTCCCCCTCATTCTCTGAATTGTCTTTTCACTTTCTACATGGTGCACTTTGAAGCATTAAAGTTTTTAATTTTAATTAAGTCCAAATTACCTATTTTTGCTTTTATTATAATTTTTTGGTGTCATATTTAAGAAACTTGCCTAATTCAAGGCCACAAAGATGTATGCTTATGTTTTTTTTCTTTTTCTGAGAATTTTATAGTTTTTCTTAATATTTAAAGTCTGTGATCCATTTTGAATTAATTCTTGTATATGGTGTGAGGTGAGGGATCCAGCTTTATTTTTTTTGAGTGTCCAGTTGCCTGGATATCCAGTTCAGTCATTGTTGGAAAGGCTGTTTTCTCTGTTGAGTTTTTGACATGGTTGTCAACAATCATTTGGCCATTAATATGAGGGTTTATTTCTGATCTCTCAGTTCTCTATAATTGATATATATCTGTTTTTATGTCATTACCACACTGTCTTGATTATTTTTGCTTTGTAGTAAATTTTGAAATCAGGAAATGCAAGTCCTCCAACTTTGTTTTTTTCCAAGATTGTTTTGCCTATTCGGAGTTCTTTTCATTTCCATATGTATTTCAGAAGCAGCTTGTCAATTCTGCAAGAAAGGCAGCTAGTGTTATATAAGGATTGCACTGAACATGCTGGTCAATTTGGAGAGTGTTGCCATTTTAACAATATTAAGCCTCCCAATCCATGAGCGTGGGATGTCTTTCTGTTTAGTGCTTCTTCAATATCTTTCAGCATTATCTTGTACTTTTCAGTGTACAAATCATGCATTTTTTGTTATATTTATTCCTAATAATTTTATTCTTTTTGATGCTTTTGTAAATGGAATTGTCTTAATTGCACTTTTGGATCATTCATTGCTAGTGTATACAAATATAATTGATTTTTGTATATTGATCTTGTATTCTGCAACCTTGCTGAACTCACATATTTGCTCTAATATTTCATCCATGTTAAGTAGCATGTATCAAAAGCTTTTTGCTTTCTTTTTTCCTTCCTTCATCTTCCTTCCTTCCTTCCTTCCTTCCTTCCTTCCTTCCTTCCTTCCTTCCTTCCTTCCTTCCTTCCCCTCTCTGTCTCTCTCTCCCTCTCTCTCTCTCCCTTTCTTTCTTACTTTCTTCCTTTTCTTGGCAAAAACATAACATGAAATTCACCCTCCCAACATTTTGCAAGTGTGCAAGCAGATGCAAATTGTGTTCAGCCCTCTTTCCACTTTCCATTTCTATGAGTGTGCTTTACATACCTCATGTAAGTGGTTGCCAGGGGCTAGGTGGAGGGGTGCAGAGGTGTTATTTCCTGGGTTTAGAGTTTCAGTCACGAAGGATGGGGGGGTCTGGGGATCTGTTGCATACTTGCAATAAGCATGCCAACCAATTGGATTTGAGCCCCACCCTAACAGTCTTTTTGTGACTGCTTTATTTCTGTTAGCTTAATGTCCTCAAGGCTGATCCACATGATAGTATATGACAATATTTCCTTCTTTTTTAAAGGCTGAGTAATATTTCATTGTATATATTTACCATGTTTTCTTTACCCATTCATGTATTGATGAACATTTAGATTGCTTCTACCTCTTAGCAACTATGAATAATGCTGCAGTGAATAATGGGTGGTATGGACTGAATTATGTTTTCCCCAAATTCACATGTTGAAGCCCAATGCTTCAATGTGACTGTATTTTAAAAAAATTAAAACAAATTTTTTAATTAGTTTTCTTTATTTTTGAGAGGCAGAGAGAGACAGAGTGTGTGTGGGAGAGGGGCAGAGAGAGAGGGAGACACAGAATCTGAAGCAGGCTCCAGGCTCTGAGCTGTCAGCACAGAGCCTGATGCGGGGCCCGAACTCACGAACCGTGAGATCATGACCTGAGCCAAAGTCGGATGCTCAACCGACTGAGCCACCCAGGTGCCCCTTTTTAAAAAAATTTTTTAATGTTTATTCATTTTTGATGGGGGGGGAGGGGCAAAGAGGGAGACACAGAATCTGAAGAAGGCACCAGGCTCTGAGCTGTCAGTACAGAGCCCACTGTGGGGCTCAAACCCATGGATGTGATATCATGACCTGAGCTGCAGTCGGATGCTTAACTGGCTGAGCCACCCAGGTGCCCCCCATTGTGACTGTATTTGAAGACAGGGCCAGTAAGGAGGTGATAAAGGTTAGGGTGGGGCCCTTAATCCAATAGGTTAGTGTCCTTATAAGAAGAGGAAGAGCTACCAGAGCGTGCTCTCAAGTGCATGCGCTTCATCATGTGTTTCTCTCTCTTTCTGTCTCTGTCTCTGTCTCTCTCTCCACCCCCCTCTCTGCCACTCTGCCATGTGTGTACATGATGAGAAGGTGACTGTCTCAAGCCAAGAAAGAGAGAACTAAATTGCCTAGCACCTTGAGTTTGGACGTCCAGCATCCAGAACTGTGAGAAATAAGTTTCTATTGTTTAAGTCACACAATCTGTGTATTCTGTTATAACAGCCTTAGCTGACTAATATAATGGTGTGTACATATCTCTTTGAGATTCTGTTTTCAGTTCTCCTGGATATATATTCAGAAGTGAGATTGGTGGATCATATGGTAGTTCTATTTTAAATTTTTTGAGGAACCTCCATATTGTTTTCATAGCATCTGCTCCATTTTACATTCCCATCAACAGTGCCCAAGAGTTCCAATTTTCCAGATCCTTAGTAACACTTTTTAACTTTCTTTTTCTTTTCTTTTCTTTTCTTTTTTCTTTTCTTTTCTTTAGTTTCTTTGTTTCTTTCTCTTTCTTTCTTTCTTTCTTTCTTTCTTTCTTTCTTTCTTTCTTTCTTTCTTTCTTTCTTTCTTTGTTATAGTAGCCATCTTAATGGGCATGAGGTGATACCTTGTGGTTTTGATTTGCGTTTCCCTCCTAATTAGTGATATTGAGCATCTTTTCATGTGCTTATTGCCCATTCCTGTATCTTCTTTTGAGGAATGTCTATTCGGATCCATTTCCCATTTTTAAATTGGTTAGTTGTGTTTTTTGGCTTTATGCATGTGTGTGTATGTGTGTGTGCTTGAGTTGTAGGAGTTCTTTACATACTGCAGATATTGATCCCTTATCAGATATGTGATTTGCAAATATTTTCTCCTATTCCATAGGTTGCCTTTTTAGTCTCAATAGTTTCCTTTGCTGGGCAGAAGTTTTGAAGTTTAACATAGCCCCATTTGTCTGTATTTGCTTTTGTTGTCTATTTGTTTTGTGTCATACTCACGAAATTGACAAATCACATGTCATAAAGTTTTCCCCCTATGTTTGATTCTAGGATTTTTATAGTTTCAGGACTTATATTTAGGTCTTTACTTCATTTTGAGTTAGTTTTTTTATATGGTGTAAGGTAAGGAAGGATCCAACTTTTTTCTTATGCATTTGGATATCCAGTTTTCCTAGCACCATTTATTTGAAGAGACTGTTTTTTCCCCATTGTGTTGTCTTGGCATGCTTGTTGCAGATCATTTGACCATATATGTGAGGGTTTGTTTCTGGGTGCTGTATTCCTATTCTTTTGGTCTATAAGTATGTCTTCATGCCAGCACCATACTGTTTTCATTACTGTAGCTTTGTAATGTTTCATAACCAGGAAGTGTGAGAATTCCAGATTTGTTCTTTCTCAGGATTGTTTTGGCTCTTAAGGGCCTTTTGAGATTCCACATGAATGCTTTTTTTTTTTTAAACCAAAAATCGATTGTATGGCCATATCACATTTTATTGATGCATTCATTAGTTGATAAAAATTTGAGTGGTTTGCAAGTTTTTATTTTCCTCTTATGACTATTGCTGCTGTGAACATTTGTGTACAAGTTTTTATGTGGATATATGTTTTCAGTCTTTTAGGTACATATCTAGGAGAGTAATTGCTGGGTCATGTGGTAATTCTATGTTTATCCTTTTGAGGATCTGCCAGACTGTTTCTCAGTGTGGTTGTGCCATTTTATATTCCCACCAGCAATATATGAGGATTCCAGTTTCTCTGTATCCTTGCCAACATTTTTATTGCTTATAGCTATCCTAGTGGGTGCTGGAAGTATCACATAAAAAGATTTTTCAGGATTGGTACAAGAAAGAACATGCCTTTTTGTCTGCTTTCCACATGGGATATTTCTATTGATATATCTCTGCCCACTATCTGAGAAGATATATTACATGTAATACTCTTGGAGCAAGGTTTTTCTACCTTGGCACTATTGACATCTTGTGCTGGATAATTTTTGTGTGTTTGCATGGGGGGGTGGGGGAACATATGTGCATTGTAAAATTTTTAGCAGCATTCCAGGCCTCTACCCACAGATGTCAGTGTCACCACCACCTGCAGTTGTGACAACTAAAATGGTCTCCAAACATTGTCAAATGTCCTCTGGAGAGTAAAATTGCCCCTAGTTGAGGACTTTACTGGCTTAGAGAAAGAAATACAATCATATCCTTTTTTGTCAGTCTAGATTTTGCTATTTTTTGTCATTCACAGGAATGTTTAACTTTGCTCCGTAAAATTTTACAAAACTTTAATTTTTCTAGTAGGATAACTCAGTTCCTGCCTTAAAATTTTGCTAAATAATTCTCAGGGAAGTTTTTCCTTAGGGAGTTTAAACTTAGATTCATAGAATAGAGAGAAAATTTTTTCATTTATTTTAATTTTTTTTAGAAAGTTTACTTTTGAAATAAAGTGATTTGGGCACATTTGCTTGTAAGGAAATTTTTAGAATTATATAAGCCAAGATGTTGAGTTAAATGGGGCCTTAAAGAAAGTTTAACATATTTTTTTGATTTTTAGATCGAACCCTAAAAAAATAATGTAATTTGTTTCAAGTAACCTTCTGATTGGTGACAGAGATAGAACCAAAACACAGAGGGGAGGTGGATTGAGGGTTAAATAGATGGTGGTGATTAAGGAGTGCACTTGTGCACTTGTGATAAGCACTGGGTATTGTGTGGAAGTGTTGAATCACTATATTGCACAGCTGAAATTAATATTACACTGTGTTAACTGGAATTTAAGTAAAAACTTAAAAAAAAAAGACCTATGGTGGGGTTTTTTGGGACAGGAGAGGTTTGCTTGTTTTTTGTTTTTGTCCTTTAAGTGGTAAAGGTAAGTTCATTTGATATGTAGGAATGGAAAGATTAGTTTGCTTTGGGGTAAAAGTCAATTTATAGTCTCATTTCAAATTATACATACAAGTAAGTGACAGATGGATTATAGTGATAAACAGTAAAAAAAAAAAAAGTTTAAAAAAAGGCAATGAGAAAATAGAGTAAGATAGAAGTCAACATTTTAGAGCAGTGAAAATATTCTGTATGATACTGTAGTGATAGAGACATGTCATTATATATTTGTCTAAACCCATAGAATATACAACACCAAAAGTGAACTGTAGACTTTGGGTGATTATGATGTGTCAATGTAGGTTCATCATATGTAAGAAATGCACCTCTCTGCTAAAGCATATTGATAATAAGGGAGTCTATGCATGTGTGAGGGCTGATGTCTGCAGGAAATATCTGTACTTCCTCAATTTTGCTGTCAGCTTAAAACTGCCCTTAAAAAAAAAAAAAAAAAAAAAGCCTTAAAAAAAAGGAAGAACCAAGCAAATTAAAAAAAAAAAAAAAAAAAAAAGCTAACACATATCAAATCTCTGGAAAGAAAAGGCCTTTCTGTATTTAATGTGATGGGAAAATAAAAGATCCTGATAGATTGATAACATAGAAAGTTGGGCCTTTTGCTTTTTAACAAAATAAAACTTTTGTATTCCATTAAATCCTTGGAAAGACCTGTTCTTTTGATTCCCAGGTTAGCACTTTCTCCATTACACTGTTTTACTGAGAGCATGTTTTCCCCACCCAATTTAATTTGCTCTATTCTTTCTGGGATAGATTATACTATAAAAGACATAGTTGTTTATATAAATAAGTAGTTTGATATTAATTTACATATGAATGAATATCTGGGCAAAGTGAAAGCCTAGAACTTGGTTTTAAGAATTTATATTCTGGCATGCCTGGGTGGCTCAGTCGTTAAGTGTCAGGTTAAGTGTCCCACTCTTGATTTCAGCTCAGGTCATGATCTCCCTATTCATGAGATGGAACCCCATGTCACTCTCTGCGCTGACAGCTCAGAGCCTGCTTGGGATTCATTCATTCTCTCTCTCTCTCTCTCTCTCTCTTTCTGTCCCCTTCCCCCCACCAGTGTGCACATGCTGTTTCTCTGTCACTGTCTCTCAAAACAAATAAATAAACTTTAAAAAAGGGAGGGGCTACTGGGTGGTTCAGTTGGTTAAGCATCTGACTTTGGCTCACAACATGATCTCATGGCTCGTGGGTCAAGCCCCAAGTTGGGCTCTCTGCTGACAGCTCAGAGCCTGGAGCCTGCTTTGGATTCTGTGTCTCTGTCTCTCTCCGCCCCTCCCCTGCTCACACTCTGTCTCTCTGTGTCTCTCAAAAATAAATAAACATAAAAAAATGGGGAGTGGCAGGGTGCCTGGGTGGTTCAGTTGGTTGAGCATCCAACTTTGGCTCAGGTCATGATCTTATGGTTCATGAGTTTGAGCCCTTCAATGGAGCCTACTTCGGATCTTCTCTCCTTCTCTCTTTGTACCTCCCCTGCTCATGCTCTCTCTCAAAAATAAATAAACATTAAAAAAAAAGAATTTATATTCTTAGATATTTGGGAGCAGATACATATACTTATATGTCCATGTGAATATACGTATTATTGTAATGACATTTGACCAAATAGCATGCATATTTTACCTAAGACTTTGGAGATGTTTTTAGCGAGGTTTGTTTTGGTGGGTATTGGATAGTAGGTTATGGCTGGGTTGTTGGCTTGGTGTTTTGTTTTTGTTTTTTCTGTACAGTGTTGATGAAATTTAAGTAAAATAACATTCACCCTTTTAAGTATTCAGCTTAAGTTTTGGCAAATGAATATGATTGCGTAACCACTGCCATAATCATTAAGAACATTTTCATCCTCAGAATTTTTCCTCTTGCCTGTTTACCATTGCTTCCTGCTTTCATCCCTTGCTCCAAACTATCATCAGTGTCTGTCTCTATAATTTTGTCTCAATAATTTTATTTTTAGTATTTCACATATGTGAAATTGATTTATTAATTAGTATAATAAATTAACTTATGGAACTAACTGTTCATTTAGAAGTATGCCTTATGCACCTGGGTGGCGCAGTCGGTTAAGCGTCCGACTTCAGCCAGGTCACGATCTCACGGTACGTGAGTTCGAGCCCCGCGTCAGGCTCTGGGCTGATGGCTCGGAGCCTGGAGCCTGTTTCCGATTCTGTGTCTCCCTCTCTCTCTGACCCTCCCCCGTTCATGCTCTGTCTCTCTCTGTCCCAAAAATAAATAAAAACGTTGAAAAAAAAAATTAAAAAAAAAAAAAAAAAAAAGAAGTATGCCTTATTGGGGCACCTGGGTGGCTCAATCAGTTAAGCATCTGCCTTCAGCTCAGGTCATGATCTCACGGTTCATGAGCTCTAGCCCCGCATCAGGTGAGGTCAAGCCTCACTTCAGGCGAGTCCGAGCCCTGCTTTGAATGAGCCTGCTTCTCTCCTTCCCCCCCCCCCCCCTCCCTGCTTCTCATGGGATTTTCTCTCTCTCTCTCCCTCTCTCTCTGCCCCTTGCTCACTTGCACCCTCTCTCTCTCTCAAAAAAAAAAGGTATGCCTCATCCTTTTCGTTTTTAAATTTTTTTTTAATGTTTATTTATTTTTGAGAGAGACAGAGACAGAATGCGAGTGGGTTAGGGGCAGAGAGAGAGGGAGACACAGAATCCGAAGCAGGCTCCACGCTCTGAGCTGTCAGCACAGAGCCTGACGCGGGGCTTGAACTCATGAGCTGTGAGATCATGACCTGAGCTGAAATCGGACACTGAACCAACTGAGCCACCCAGGCGTGCCCCTATCCGTTTCATTAAAAAAAAAAAAAAAAAAAAAAGACTTTCAATTTCATATTAAATTAGACATTTTTGTATTTGTGATATTCCATATATATGTATATGTACATTTAAAAAAATTTTTTATTACATTTATTTATTTTTGATAGAGAGAGACAGAGCACAAGTTGGGGAGGGGCAGAGAGAGAAGGAGACACAGAATCTGAAGCAGGCTCCAGGCTCTGAGCTGTCAGCACAGAGCCTGACGTGGGGCTCACACTCACAAACTGCGAGATCATGACCTGAGCCGAAGTTGGACGCTCAACCAACTGAGCCATCCAGGCGCCCCTGTATGTGTACATTTATATATGAAGTTATACTATGCATAGTCTTTTGTGTCTGATTTATTTCATTAGTATGTTTTTTAGATTCAACCATGTTACATGTATCTGTAGTTCATTCCTTTTTATTGCTGAGTAGTATTCTTATGGCTATTTTGAATTATTGTTATAAATGAATATCTTGTATACTGGTCTTTGTGTGAACATATGTTTTCATTTCATAGAGTACATAGAAGGGAAATTGCTAAGTAACATGGGAAGTATATGTTTACTTTTATAAGGAACTGCCCAACTTTTCCAAAGTGGCTGTACTGTTTAGCATTGTCACCAGCAATGTATGAGAGCTCTGATTGCTCCACATGATTGTTTGGGTTGTTTTTTGTGTTTGTTTATATATGTAGTTATATCGTGATTTTTAGAGAGTTTAGTAAGTCTATTCTGTGTGTGAGACTTTTTTGGGTAGAAATATTTTTTGTGGAGGTTGCCAGATTTTTTGTTGTTGTTTTTGTTTTTTTTTTGTTTTTTGTTTTCTTAGAGCACTAGACATGTGATCAACTTTGAATCAAACAATGCACTCTTTTATTTACCTTTTTTTACCTATAGAATGAACTCTCCATTTAGAAGTATATCTTATGCTTCTTAATCTTTAAAAAACTGAACCAAATAACTTCCTTGGGAATTAGACTTTTTCTTTTTTTAAAGAATAGTAAATATGTGAGATTCTTGCTACATTCCATCACCATAAACTTCAGGGTAGTGTGTCAGTCCTTTTATTGCAGATAACTTCCAAAATATACAAACATAATTGTATATAAACAACTTAAAACTTGAAAATTAATATGCTAGTGAGAATTCTATATAATTAATTATGCACAATAACTTGTAGTTTCTAAACTTTTACATTTGCTTCTGTTTTTACTACTTGATCTGTCTGTAAACCATGGTGATGGGCCCATTAGTTGTGTATAATAAAGACTGTACCAGCAATGACAACTCAATCTTACCACTTTTTGGAATATATCCTCCCAGACCTTTTACAAACACACACACACACACACACACACACACACACACACACACACACACTTTCTTCTCCCTTCCTCTCTCTCTCATACATAATGAACAAAAATGAAGTTATGTTATGTCAGTGTTTAATATGGTCTTTTCTATTAAAAAATATATTATAGTTATCAAATCTAAACAACTTCCCATGGCTTCATAGTGTTTTATTTTGGAATATACTACGATTTTGATAGCCTAAATATTTATCTGAGAGAACTGATTATTTCCAATTTTTACTGTTATAAATGATGTTCCAATAAGTACACTCATACATATTTATGTATTCTTTTTTTTTCGTATAAAAATTTAAAAGAGAATTTGGGGCCTAAGGTCATTTACATTTAAAGTTTTTATGTAATGGGGTGCCTGGCTTGCTTAGTCTGTGGAGCATGTGAATCTTGATCTCATGATTGTAAACTCGAGCCCCACGTTGGTATAGAGATTACTTAAAAATAATATCCTTAAAAAAATTATGTAAAACACTAAGTTGCTCTCCAGGAAAGCTGTGGCAAATTATGTAGATAAAGGATATTTTTAGGATATTCTAAAATTTATTCTTTTTTTTTTTTTTTTTTTTTTTTTAAGAATAGCTACTGAGAATGACCACTGATTACAACATGGGAAGAAAAACTGAGTCATCCAAAGCCTTCTTATGAAATTCTTATGTATTTGTTTACAGTTTTTTGACCTGTTTATTTGTATGGGTACTATTATGTTGTATATGTATACTGTATCTTATTCTCACCATATCTCCAGACTTAGAACATTGCCTAGCATAGAACAGGCACTTAATAAATAGTTGACTGAATTATTAATGAGTGATTATTTTGTAGGCCCCAGGATATATAAACCTCTTGGTGGTTTGAGCCTGGCTTATCTGTTGTTGTTGTTGTTGTTATTTGTGGTTTACTGTTGTTGTGAATTAGGGGAGAACAATGTATCTCATTGCTGTTTGAGAGTGCTTGGATTACCTAACAGATTTTGTCAGCTCACAGCTGTTGAGTGTGTATGTATTTGTGTGTTTTAATCAGCTTTTGATTGCCTTTCTCTTTAGACATCTATGCAGGAAAGAGTTCATAACTGATAAGAGTGATTTATTATACTTAAACTGTTTATACAAATAGTATGGTTTATGTTGAGTACCTCCATTTCTTCTGGGAGTCTGGCATTTTGGTTTGTGCTAAGTAGAGGGTGCCTGCATGACGAGTCCCCCAATAAAAACTTCAGACACTGAATCTCTAGTAAGCTTCCTTGTTTAGACAGTATTTTATACATATTGTCATAATTCACTGCTGGAGGAATTAAGTGCCTCTTGTATGACTCCATGGGGAAAAGACTCTTGAAGCTTGTACCTTGTTTTCTCAGATTTTGCTTCACAGGGCTTTTCCCTTCTCTGATTTTGGTTTGTATTATTTTACTGGAAAAAATTACAGCTGTTGAGTATGAGTTCTGTGAGTCCTGTCAGTGAATCACTGAACCCATCTTAAAGATGCATCTTATGAAGATTATAATCTTCTTCCCACTCTGCTCTCTCTTTGACATTATGGGAATGTCAGAATGACAGTTTAATCTGTTATAATCTGGATGCAGAAATATAAATTAAGGGATAATTGTTTAATTTTTGAAAGGATTGGAATAATAAAAGACTTCTGTACTTGATTATAATCAAATTTTAGAAATTTTTATACCAGATTTTATAGGGACATTTCTGTTACGTTAAGCCACTATTTCCCTTGGGTGTTTCTTAAGAGAATTGTAATGATACTCTGAAATCCCAGTTTTGTTTGTCCTAAGAAATTTGTGTTCTAGGAAAGGGATATTGTTGCTTCAACTATTCCATTATTTGCCCCATTACTGCAAGGTTCTTGTGTTGTTTATTTTAGATAGTTCATTTTGACACTTAGATAAACAGAAGCCAAAAACACAAACATAACCAGAATTAGTCCCTGAACTTTGTTCCAGGGTAAAGATAAGACATTTAGACTTCTCCAGTACAGATAAATATTGTTACAGCTACTGAAAAATGGGTGTTATGTGACTCTTGGGTTGTTTGGACAGACAGTGAAGGTCTTAAAAAAAATCCTGCCAACAAAAACTAAAATGAGAATTTACGTTTATCCACAGAACCCGTTTTTAAAAGGACTATAGATTTGACTCAATAAAACATCTCTATATATTAGTTATTTGCAACATGCAAAAAAAAAATTTCTCTGAACTATGTTATCCTGTTCTTGTTCAGCTTTTTACTGTGTTTCTGCCTTTTAAAAAATGGACTGGAGTGCCTGGGTTTCTATTAAGCATTGGACTCTTAATTTCAACTCAGGTCATGAGATTGTGCTCTGTGTCTGGGCATCGAGCCTGCTTAAGATTCATTCTCTCTGTCTCTCTCTCTCTCTCTCTCTCTCTCTCTCTCTGTCTCTCTCTGTCTCTGTCTCTCTCTCTCTCTCTCTCTCTGTCTCTCTCTGTCTCTCTCTCTCTGTCTCTCTGTCTCTCTCTGTCTCTCCCTCTCCCTCTTCCTCTCCCTCTTCCTCTCCCTCTTCCTCTCCCTCCCTTCCCTCTTCCTCTCTCTCCCTCTCCCTCTTTCTCTTGCTCTCTCTCTCCCTCTTCCTCTCCCTCTCTCTCTGCCCCTCCCTTGCTCGCTCACTCGAATCTGTCTCACTCTCTCTGTCAAAAAAAAGTGAATAAAAAATGGACTTAGTTGAGGTATAAACTGCATGTGTTTAAACTGTACAATTCAATGAATTTTTGTAGTTGTATACTCATGAAAGCCTCCCACCACAATTGGCATACAAAATATTTTCATCATCTCCCCAAAGATTCTGCATGTCCCTCTATACTCTGTTTTTACCTTTGCCCCTAGCACCAGCCAACCACTGATCTGCTTTAGATTACTCTCTATTTTCTAGGATTTCATATAAATGGAATTTTCATATTAATGAAATTCTAGGATATGTTCTCATACATAGTGTTATTCACAGTGATATCATTTTCACAAAGATATTGAGATTCATCCTTATTTGTTGCATGTATCAATAGTTTATTCCTTTTACTGTTTAGTAGTATTATATGAACATGTTACACTTTATTGACCCATTCACCAATTTATGGACTTGGGTTGCTTCCAGTTTGGGGGCTATTTTAAATAAAGCTACTATTATACTAGTTTTTACGTAGACATATGGTTTCATTTTGCTTGTATGCTCTTCCTTTTGTTCATTTGGAAAAGAAAAAATGGTTCTCATAATACTTTTTGTCCTTGGCAAAAAAATAGGGGAAGGAAACACATCAATCATTTACTCATTAAATAAACATATATTGAATGCTAGGCATAGTGTCATGTGCTAAAGACACAGTGGTGTACAAGAACTCAGACTCTGCTGTCATAGAGTTTATAATTTGGTGAATTAAGCCAGGCACATTACAATAATAAGTGTGGAGATTTTGTGAAGAATCCAATCCTATAGAGCATATGATATGAGTTCCCCCTTCACTTGTCTAGGGTGATTAGGGAAAGATTGTTTGAAGAAGAAAAGTTAAAGTGAATAGGACTTAAGTAAGTGATGCATTCTAGGTAGAGGGAGTAGAATTCATGAAGGCTTTCACGTGAGAAAGAATGGTACTCTGTGGCTTCTGTTGGGATGAAGGTAGAGGGAAGGATTTGCAGCTGCTAGATCATGCAGGCCCTTATACACCATCTTAAGGATTTGGGAAATGAAAATCAAGCAAAGCAATAACATGGTCCAGTTGTGGATCTCAGCTAAATTTATACTGTGGTCAGGTTTTTTGAATAAGTACTTTATAGTCAATTTATTTCCCCAAATTCTATCTTTCATCTTTAATTCTGCTGATTACCTTTAATCATAAATTTTAGTAAGGAATGCTGTTAATTTTAAGTTTTGGTAAAGAATGTCAAGAAGATGAGCAGAACATTGGAGTAAGACTGAGACCATTCCTCATGTTATTTTCTTATTTATTTCTGATTAAGCAGAATTTATTTATTTATTTATTTTTGATTAAGTAGAATTTAAATATCCTGGGTTTCCACCAAAAAACTGCTAGAACTGATCCATGAATTCAGCTAAGTGGCAGGATATAAAATCAATGCACAGAAATCGGTTGCATTCCTATATGCCAACAATGAAGCAACAGAAAGAGAAATCAAAGAATCGATCCCATTTACAATTGCACCAAAACCCATAAAATACCTGGGGATAAATCTAACCAAAGAAGTGAAAAATCTATACACTGAAAACTATAGAAAGCTTATGAAAGAAATTGAAGAAGATACTAAAAAATGGAAAAGTATTTCATGCTCCTGGATAGGAAGAACAAATATTGTGGAAATGTCAATACTACCCAAGAAATCTGCATATTCAATGCAATCCCTATCAAAATAACACCAGCATTCTTCACACAGAACAAACCATCCTAAAATTTGTATGGAACCAGAAAAGACCCCGAATAGCCAAAGCAGTCTTGGAAAAAGTAAACCAAAGCAGGAGGCATCATAATCCTGGACTTCAAGCTATACTACAAAGCTGTAATCATCAAGACAGTATGGTACTGGCACAAGAACAGACATTCAGATCGATGGAACTGAATAGAGAACCCAGGAATGGACCCACAGACGTATGGCCAACTAATCTTTGACAAAGCAGGAAAGAATATCCAGTGGAATAAAGACAGTCTCTTCAGCAAGTGGTGCTGGGAAAACTGGACAGTGACATACAGAAAAATGAACCTGGACCACTTTCTTACACCATACACAAAAATAAACTCAAAATGGATGAAAGACCTAAATGTAAGACAGGAAGCCATCAAAATCCTCGAGGAGAAAGCTGGCAAAAACCTCTTTGACCTTGGCCTCAGCAACTTCTTACTCAGTACATCTCCAGAGGCACGGGAAAAAAAAGCAAAAATGAACTCTTGAGACCTCATCAAAATTAAAATCTTCTGCACAGCAAAGGAAACAATCAGCAAAACTAAAAGGCAACCAACAGAATGGGAGAAGATATTTGCAAACGATTATCAGATAAAAGGTTAGTATCCAAAATCTATAAAGAACATATCAAACTCAACACTCAAAAAACAAATAATCCAGTGAAGAAATGGGGAAAAGGCATGAATAGACACTTCTCCAAAGAAGACATCCAGATGGCCAACTGACACATGAAAAAATGCTCAACATCACTCATCATCAGGGAAATACAAATCAAAACCACCAGGAGATACCACCTCACACCTGTCAGAATGGCTAACATTAACAACTTAGGCAACAACAGATGTTGGCGAGGATGCTGAGAAAGAGGATCTCTTTTGCACTGTTGGTGGGAATGCAAACTGGTGCAGCTGCTCTGGAAAACAGTATGGAGGTTCCTCAAAAAACTAAAAATAGAACTACCCTACAAGCCAGCAATTGCACTACTGGGTATTTATCCGAGGGATATAGGTATGCTGCTTTGAAGGGGCACGTGCACCCAATGTTTATAGCAGCACTATGGACAATAGCCAAAGTATGGAAAGAGCCCAAATGTCCATCGATGGATGAATGGAGAAAGAAAATGTGGTATGTGTGTGTGTGTGTATACACACACACACACACACACACACATGCATACATACAATGGGGTATTACTTGGCAATCAAAAAGAATGAAATCTTGTCACTTGCAACTATGTGGATGGAACTGGAGGGTATTATGCTAAGCAAAATTAGTCAGAGAAAGACAAATATCATATGATTTCACTCATATGAGGACTTTAAGATACAAAACAGATGAACATAAGGGAAGGGAAACAAAAATAATATAAAAACAGGGAGGGGGACAAAAACATAAGAGACTCTTAAATATGGAGAACAGAGGGTTACTGGAGGGGTTGTGGGAGGGGCGATGGGCTAAATGGGTAAGGAGCATTAAGGAATCTACTCCTGAAATCATTGTTGCACTATATGCTAGCTAACTTGGATGTAAATAAATAAATTAATTAAAATAAATAAATAAATAAATATCCTGGCTAAGCCTGGCTGGCTCAGTCAGTGGAGCATGTGACTTTTAATCCTCGGGGGGCCATGAGTTCAAGCCCTGTGTTGAGCATGGAGCTTACTTAATTAAAAAAAATTTGTTTTTGAGAATTTAAATATCAGGGGCGCCTGAGTGGCTCAGTCGGTTGAGCGTCTGACTTCAGCTCAGGTCATGATCTCACAGTTTGTGAGTTCAAGCCCTGCGTCGGGCTCTGTACTGACAGCTTGGGGCCTGGAGCCTGCTTCAGATTCTGTGTGTGTGGGTCTCTCTCTCTGCTCCTCCCCTGCTCACACTCTGTCTCTCTCTCAAAAATAAATAAAGATTAAAACATTTTTTTAAATAAAAAATAAAAAAATAAAGAATTTAAATATCAAAATACTACTGGAATACTGGTGTTTTAAACTTCCATTTAGCTAAGAAAAGGCTATTTGCAGGAAACAAATTTGGCAAGAGGCCTGATATATAATGCTTGGTTATAGTCTGATGACCTTTTGTAACTTAGTAACACGTTATGATATTAAGAACTCTTTTATAGTATTTGATCTGAGGTAAAGGAAATTTTTTTGGAGGATCAGGGTTGTTAAAATTGTGACAATTGTAACAGTTTACAATTGTACTTTAAAGAGTGGTGCCTGGGTAGCTTAATCTGTTGGGCATCCAACTTTGGCTTAGGTCCATGATCCCACAATTTGTGGGTTCAAGCCCCACATCCTCTGTGCTCACAGCTCTGAGCCTGGAGTCTGCTTCAGATTCTGCATCTCGCTCTTTCTCTGAGCGACCTTCCCCTGCTTGTGCTCTGTATCTCTCAAAAATAAATAAATAAACATTAAGAAAAAAAATTGTACTTTAAAGAATAAAAACAAAAAGTGAGTATAATCTCCTGCTATTTTTGTTTATATGTGGTGCCTTGTGTATATATTATATAAACTACTAGAGCTGCACTATGTAATATGTACTAATATAGCCACTAAGCTGTATTAGTGAACTTGAGCTGTCAAAACAAAATACCTTGATTGAATGGCTTAAACAACAGGAATTTCTTTCTCATGGTTCTGGAGGCTTGGAAGTCCAAGTTCAAGATACTGGCTCATTCTGTTCTCTGGTAAGCACTGTCTTCCTCATTTGCAGATGCCATCTTCTGGCTGTGTTCTCATACGGTAGAGAGGGATGAGTGAGAGACAGGAAGCCAGCTGTCTCGTTTCTCTTCTTATTAGGGCGCGAATCCCATCGTGAGGTTCCCACCCTCAGGTTACAACTCAACCTGATTACCTCCCAAAGGCTCCATCTCTAAACACTTGAAGTTAGGGCTTCAACATGAATTTTGAGTGAGACATAAGTCCATAGCAGTATCTGTTTAAATTTACATTTAGGTGCAGCTGGGTGGCTTAGTCAGTTAGGCGTCCCAACTTCAGCCCTAGGTCATGATCTCGCTGTTGCTGAGTTCTAGCCTTCCACCAGTCTCTGTGCTGACAGCTCAGAGCCTGGAACCTGTTTCCAATTCTGTGTCTCTTCTTTCTCTGTGCACCTTCCTCATTCATACTCTGTCTGTCTCTCTCAAAAAATAAACGTTAAAAAAATTTTTTTAATTTACATTTAAATTAACTGAAGCTTAAAAAAATTAATTAAAATAAACAATAAAAGCCTGTTTCCGATTCTGTGTTTCCCTCTCTCTCTGCCCCTCCCCCGTTCATGCTCTGTCTCTCTCTGTCCCAAAAATAAATAAAAACCGTTGAAAAAAAATTATAAAAAATAAAATAAAATAAAATAAATAAATAAAATAAACAATAAAAAAATTCAGTGGCTTAGTTGTATTAACCATATTTCAGGTGTTGAATAGCCATATATATCTATTGACTGTTTTATTGTACAGAACAGATTATAGAATATTTCTGTACTTGCAGAAAATTATATTGGATAGTACTGATTTAGAGAATATTTGGAGGCCTTTCAAGATCATTACAGATCATAAGAAAGATGTTAGTCCCATTTTGGGTAAGAGGCAAAGCTCTGATTGCTTCTGACTTGGAGTCTGCTGTCCTTCCTGAAAAACTATTATAAATGAACTCTTTTAAAAAGTAGAGTTTTTTGGGGCGCCTGGGTGGCGCAGTCGGTTAAGCGTCCGACTTCAGCCAGGTCACGATCTCACGGTCTGTGAGTTCGAGCCCCGCGTCAGGCTCTGGGCTGATGGCTCGGAGCCTGGAGCCTGTTTCCGATTCTGTGTCTCCCTCTCTCTCTGCCCCTCCCCCGTTCATGCTCTGTCTCTCTCTGTCCCAAAAATAAATAAAAAAAAAACGTTGAAAAAAAAAAAAAGTAGAGTTTTTTGTTTCGGTGCAATGATTAGTTTCATTTTAACGTTTTGGTTTTTTTAAACCTGCTTGCTGTATTATCATCATACTGTATTCTTTTGTATAATTTTTACTTTAAAGGAGTATTGCTAATTACTTGTTTCAGATCTTATCAGAAAGATTGTTTCTATATGTATAGCACTTTTCAAAGCCCTTTCATATATCGCTGCAAGTCATGGTGAACCTGAGTTTGGAGATGGCATACAGTGTATGTAACTTCACTTGTGGGTATCTCCTAGATGGTGCAGTGTAGTATGAACTGTTCTTTCTGATAACAACAGGTGTATCAGGTCATTGGTATTCTTTCTTCCCTCCCTTCCTTCATTTATTTTTTTAAAGTGCCAAATACCAATTTGTTCATTTTAGAGGGAGGGGATATACCATTCTAGTAACCCATATACCGGTGGTCTGCCACATTGCCCCTATTTTCAAAATAGACGTATCATCTAACTGTCTGTCTGTCTACACTAGTATTATTATTGATCCAAAATAATAAGTGAGATTTTCTTTTAAGTTGTATTTATTCATTTATTTAGGTAGTCTCTGTACCCAACATGAGGCTCGAACTCAGGACCCTGAAATCAAGAGTTGCATACTCTTTAGACCAAACCAGCCAGGTGCTCCAAAATAATGAATGAGATTACACTTCATATTGTAAGATTTTGAGCTAGACCAATAGCCTTATATATGTTGGGGTTTTGTATTTGTCGTGGTCACATCTAGTTCAGTTAATTATTGCTTTGTACTATGAAGGATTTTGTTCGTTGCTTCATTCCCAGTCACTGTGAAGGTGCTCTATAATTATTCATTGAACAAACTTAGAACCAGTGACAACTGTCTTATAAATACTTTACAGTCTCATATAGCATCTAACACAATACTGTGTATGTATTGGCCACTGAGTCAGTTCTTGTTTATTAATGTGTGCTCCTTATATGTACTATACTAAGACATCCATTTCAAGATTTTTCATAAGTGGAGATCTGGTTAAAATAGAGAATACTTAAAAAACTTTAGCCATTTCTTATAAACTGTCAAATAATAAAATTCTATAATAAAGTCCCATGTAATAGATCTTGATATTGGCTCTATTATAGGAATCTGTATTAGCATAACTTATTTATAGGGATATGAGTGAATAGTTTCTCATAACAAATTTTCTGGTGATTTCTTCAGCAATATACATCTATAATGATTTTTTTAGAATAAAAGAGTAAATAGAAAAATAATAAAGTGAGATATCTATTTTTAGAAAGCAGCTTCATATTAAAAAAAAATTACTACAGATAAGCCATTGAGATCTTTGGAAACATATGCTAATTCTCCTCTGTCAATCTTTCATTACTGCCCTTCCCCCCTCCCACCCCCCCCCCCCCCCCCCCCAGTATCAAACAGTAGAATGAGACATTACTACTCAACAACAAAAACATAGGTTACAAAGGGGGGCCTGGCTGGCTCAGTCAGTAGAGCATGCAACTCTTAATCTCAGGGTTCAAGCCCCCTGCTGGGCATGGAGCCTACTTAAAATAAAATTTAAAAAATGAAAACATGGATTACAAAGTTTCTTTGTTTGTTTTTGTTTTTGGTTTTTTTTTTTTTTTAATAAATGACTGGACATCTTCAGCTTAAATGGCATATTAACACATTGCCAATTTTATATACTGATACTTTTTTGCTGAAAACATTCATTTACCACATCTATAAAATTGATTTTTTTAAAAATTTGAATGCTTCATTCTCTTGTTTTCTTTGTCAGTGTCTTGTGTTAGAATTTGGCCTCTATTATTTCAATCTCTCCTTTTTACCCCATCTGTATCTCTGATTTTAACAGATATTCAAAGTAGATGCCAGCCAAGACATAATCATTTCTTTCCTCTTCTCATTTTTCTTTATTTTAAAAAGTTGCCTTCATTTTGACATATGAATTTTTTATATTCTTTGAACCAATTTTCTTATTTATTTTGTTCTTCAGTATGTATCTGCCTATAAGTAAACTGATATTTATAACTACAATTTTCATGTCTGCCAAATCTCTCTAAAATATAAATTGGTATTTATTTATTTATTTATTTATTTATCTATTTATTTATTTATTTATTTAGAGGGGGAAGAGAGAGCAGGAGTGGGGCAGGGGCAGAGGGAGAGAGTGTCCCAAGCAGGCTCCATCCATGCTCAGCACGGATCACTACTCCAGGCTCTATCTCCAGACCTTTAAGATCATGACCTGAGCCAAGATCAAGAGTTGGATACTTAACCGACTGAGCCACCCAGGCACCCCAGTTATCACTAAGTTTTAAAAAGCTTTTGTAGAGTTAGTTTGAAAAATCTGTTCTCTATAATTGTGTACAATTTCTAGAGTTTTACATTTATAGACCTAGCTTGTGTGCTATATCTTGAAGATAGAAAAAGTGTAGGCTGTTCTCAAAATGTTGGACTGAGAAAGTAAGATGTCCTGTTGCCAAAAATAAGGTTGTTTTCATACTGTCTTTGCTAGAATCCTTGCTTTTTTTCTTTAAGCATTTCCATTTGACTAAGTGAACTCTCTTCCTTTGCTTTCTAAAGTTCTAGTTTTTTGGAATCTTATCACTGTTTTTGTCAGCTACTACCTGGATACTCAGATCTAGAATGTTCACACCCCTTCTTTTAACCCGTTTTTAGTTATTTGGCAAACATGATTTATTCAATAGAATTTTACTTAATTCTGTTAAATAAAAGTAATGAAAATTGCATATCATGGAGAAATAGAACATTATTTAGAATTCTTAGAAGTTGATTCTACATTTGAAAAATATATGAAGTTAAAGAGGCAAAAAAAAAAAAAAAAGCCACAGTGTTTAAATTGGCATTAGAATACTCATGCTATTAAGAATCCTGAGAGTACTTTTTTCTTTCTTTCAAGTAGGTTTCACATCCAACATGGGGCTCAAATTTATGACCCTGAGATCAAGAGTCACATGCTGTACTAACTGAATCAAACAGGAGCCCAAGAGTACTGTTAAACAGAGAGGAAGAACATCCTTGTACTTACTTACATCTTGAAGGATGTAATTAAAAATTCAATAAACTTTGATGAATCTTACAAACAATATTTAAATTTAAAAAGTTCCAGGATTCTGTGAACTACTTTTCATGCAGATTTCTTTTTAAAGTAAACTCTACACCCAATGTGGGGCTTGAGCTCATGACCCCAAGATCAAGAGTTGCATGCTCTACCAACTGAGCCAGCCAGGAACCCCAATTTTATGCATATTTTAGAAACACCCTCAAACAATGCCAAATGCTGTTTATGGATACATATATATATGTAGTAAAAATATGAAACCATAGATTTAAAGGTTAAATACAAATTTCATGAGTGCAGTTTCTTCTCAGGAAACAGGATCAGGGAAGGGTCCAGAGAAATTTCCAGGTGTAAATGTAACATTTAGAGTGGATTCAAGCTATTTAAGCCCAAGTATTAACATTTGTTTTATTTGGATGGTGGGTAATGTAGTTTATGTCATACTTTTCTGTGGTTTGAAAATTTGTTTTATTAAAAGGAGAAAAAAATCAATAGGAAAAATAAAATTAGTATTAAAAGAAGTAAAAAAAAAAAAAAACCAAAAAACAGACATGGTACATACTATAAAGACTGAATAATGGCCTGGAAGAATACTTCAACAAGCTCTCACAGGAGCAGAGGAAAAAATGAAAACAGTGAAATAGAATGTACTGATTTTGGAGACTGTGGATTCATAATATTACTGTCATTTCTGAAGCAGAGATAAGAAAAAGGAATGAAAACTGTTATCAAAGTATAAATCAGTATTGTTTTCCTATTCTGAAAGAAGACCAAACTCTTTGCATTGAAAGGATTCAGGATATCAACAAACATATGATAAAAAGAGAACAGTACTTAGCTGATGCTAATAAATTGGTTGGATTAAAAAAAGAAGGAAAATCTATAAACATTTGTAATTAGTCCACCATTCCCAGGTTGGTGAAGAGGAACTAAAATCTAGCTTCACCTCTGAAAGTCTAATGCGCATTATGAGTTGTGCTAACAGTTCTGACACAAAAATGATTCCAGGATAGAAAGGAAGCAAGAAAATCTGAGTTTTTTTTTTTTTAATTTTTTTTTTAACGTTTATTTTTGAGACAGAGACAGAGCATTAACGAGGCGGCGGGGGGGGGGGGAGAGGGAGACACAGAATCCGAAGCAGGCTCCAGGTTCTGAGCCATCAGCCCAGAGTCCGACATGGAGCTCGAACTCACAGACCGCGAGATCGTGACCTGAGTTGAAGTCGGACGCTTAACCGACTGAGCCACCTAGGCGCCCCGAAAATCTGAGTTTGAAATCAGAAGCAGCAGTTCATTTGACAGAGAATAAGAATTGATTGGATTCAGTTGACTACCTAATCTAAGGAAAATTAAAAATCACATTTTTTTTACATTCTCTTATTTGACAAACATATTCACATAATTTAATTAATTATGTATATTATATTTTCCTGTCTTAAAAGTTTTAAAAATCAAGAATCATATCATAAATTTCCTTTGTACCTCCCTACTGTGGGGGTGAGATAGCATTTTGGAGAGGATGTTTTTTTTTTTTTTTTTTTTTTTTAAATTTTTTTTTTTCAACGTTTTTTATTTATTTTTGGGACAGAGAGAGACAGAGCATGAACAGGGGAGGGGCAGAGAGAGAGGGAGACACAGAATCGGAAACAGGCTCCAGGCCATCAGCCCAGAGCCTGACGCGGGGCTCGAACTCACAGACCGCGAGATCGTGACCTGGCTGAAGTCGGACGCTTAACCGACTGCGCCACCCAGGGGCCCCAAGAGAGAGGATGTTTCTTTTACCAGCAAAGCTTTTTTGCGTATTGCAGAATATTTAATACCACTGGCCATGGGCTTAAAGCTTAATGAAGACCCCCCAGTCATGTGACAACCAAAACAAAACAACAAACAAAATAAATGCGTACCTCAGAAATACTGTGGATTGGTTCCAGACCACTACAGTAAAGTGAATATCACAGTTAAGTGAGTCAAATGGGGGGGCACCTGGGTGGCTCAGTTAGTTAAGTATCTGACTCTTGGTTTCGGCTCAGGTCATGATCTCATTGTTTTGTGAGTTTGAACCCCACATCGGGCTCTGTGCTGGCAGCACAGAGCTTGCATGGGATTCTCTCTCTCTCTCTCTCTCTCTCTCTCTCTCTCTCTCTCCCCCCCCCCCCCTTTCTCTCCGCCCCTCCCCCACTTGCCCTGCCTCTGTCTCTCTCAAAATAAACTTTAAAAAAATGAGTTAAATGAATTTCTTGGTTTCCCAGTGCATATAAAAGTTATGTTTACACTATATTGTAGTCTACTAAGTGTGCAATAGCATCATATCTAAAAACAGTGTACCTACCTTAATTTAAAAATACTTTATTGCTGGGGCACCTGGGTAGCTCAGTCAGTTAAGCATCTCACTCTTGATTTTGGCTCAGCTCATGATCTCACGGTTGGTGAGATCCAGCCCAGTATTGGGCTCTGTGCTGACCATATGGAGCCTGCTTAGGATTCTCTCTCTCCTCTTTCTGTCCCTCTTCCCCCTGCCCCCACCAAATAAATAAGCTTCAAAAAATAAAAATATTTTATTGCTAAAAAATACTGACCCTCTTCTGAGCTTTCAGTGAGTCATCATCTTTTTGCTAATGGGGGGGTCAGAGTGTCTTGTCTTGATGTTGGTTGCTTTTGACTGATCAGGGTGGTGGTTGTTCAAGTTTGGGGTACCTGTGGCAATTTCTTAAAATAAGACAACAGTTTGTCTCAGCAATTGACTCTGCCTTTCAAGGACAAATTCTCTGTAGCACATAATACTTCTGATAGCATTTTAATCCACAGTAGAACACTTTCAAAAATGGAATCAATCCTCTCAAAATCTGCCACTCCTTTATCAGCTAAGTTTATGTAATGTTCTAAATCTTTTGTTGTCATTTCAACAGTCCTTACAGTGTCTTCATCAGGAGTAGGTCTGTCTTAAGAAACCACTTTCTTTGCTCATCTGTAAGAAGCAGCTCCTCATCTGTGCAAGTTTTATCATGAGATTGCAACAATTTAGTCATATCTTCAGACTCTCCTAATTCTAGTTCTGTTGTATTTTTCACCATATTTGCAATTACTTACTCCGTTGAAGTCTTGAACTCCTCAGTTATCCATGAGAGTTGGAATCAGCATCTTCCAAACTCCTGTTCATTTTGATACTTTGACCTCTTTCCATGAATCATTAATGTTTTTAATGGCAACCTGAATGGCGAATCCTTTCCAGAAGGTTTTCAATTTACTTTGCCCAGATCCATCAGAGGAATCACTGTTTATGGCAGCTATACACATGTATTTCTTTTTTTTTTTTGTTTATTTATTTATTTTGAGAGAGAGAGAGAGAGAGAGAGAGAGAATGAATGAGCTTGGGAGGGGCAGGAAGGGAGAGAGAGAGAGAATCCCAAGCAGGCATTGCACTGTCAGCGCAGACCCCTCCTTGGGGCTCAAACCCACGAATCGTGAGATCATGACCTAAGCCCAAAACACTGGTCAGACAATTAACCAACTGAGCCACCCAGGCGCTCCACAATGTATTTCTTAAATAATAAGACTAGAGGGGTGCCTGGGTGGCATAGTCAGTTGAGTGTCTGACTCTTGATTTCAACTCAGGTCCTGATCTCACAGTTTGTGAGATCGAGCCCTGCAGTACAGAGCCTGCTTGGGATTCTCTCTTCCTCTCTCTGCCCTTTCCCTGCTTGTGCGTGCTGTCTCTCTAAAAATAAATAAATAAAGTTAAAAGAAATAATAAGACTTGAAAGTCAAAATGACTCCTGGATCTATGGGGTGTAGAATAGATGTTATGTTAGCAGGCATGAAAGCAACATTAGTCTCTTTGTCCATCTTGATCAGAACTCTTGAGTGACCAGGTGCATTTTCAGTGAGCAGTAATATTTGGAAAGGTTTTTTTGTTTTGTTTTTTTCTGAGCAGTAGGTCTCAACAATGCACTTAAAATATTCAGTAAACCATGTTGTAAACAGATGTGCTGTCATCTAGTTTTCTTGTTCTTTCATGGAATATAAGAAGATAGATTTAGCATAATTCTTAGGGACCATAGGATTTGGGGATTAGTCAATGAACATTGGTTTCATTTTGGTTACCAGCTGCATTAATTTCTAACAAACAAGAGAGCCAGCCTGTGCTTTGAAGCTTTGAAGCCAGTCATTGACTTCTCTCTAGCTATGAAAGTCTTAGGTGGCATCTTTTTCCTATATAAGGCTGTGTCATCCACATCGAAAATCTCTCTTTTTTTAAAAAGTTTACTTATTTATTTATTTATTTAGAGCAGACATTAGCAGGGGAGGGGCAAAGGGGGGGTGGGAAACAGAAAGAGAGAGAGAGAGAGAGAGAGAGAGAGAGAGAGAGAGAGAGAGAGAGAATATGAATACCAAGCAGGCTCGGCACTGTCACTGCAGGGCTCAAATCCATGTACCATGAGATCATAACCTGAACTGAAATCAAGAGTCAGATGCCTGACTGGCTGAGCCACACAGGTGCTCTTGAAAATCTGTTGTTTGGTATAACCACTTACATTAATTATCTTAGCTGGATCTTTTGGATAAGTTGCAGCAGCTTCTACATCAGTACTTGCTGCTTCATCTTGCCCTTCTTTGTTATAGTGATGGCTTCTTTTCTTAAACTTCATGAATCAACCTCTGCTAACTTCCAGCTTTTCTGTAGCTTCCTCACCTCTCTCAGCCTTCATAGAATTAAAGAAAGCTAGAGCTTTGCTCTGGATTAGGCTTTGACTTAAGGGAATGCTGTGACTGGTTTGATCTTCTATCCAGACCACTAAAACTTTCTCCATATCAGCAATAGGGCCATTTGGCTTTCTTATCATTCATATGTTCAGTGGAATAGCACTTTTAATTTCCTTCAAGAAATTTTCCTTTGTATTCACAACTTGGCTAACTGGCATAAGAGGCCTGACTTTTAGCCTATTTAGGCTCTGCATACGGAGGGTAAATAAATGCTTAAGCATTTCTAGCTTTTGATTGAAAGTGAGAGATGTGTGACTCTTCTTTTCACTTGATCATGTAGAGGCCATTGTAAGGTTATTAACTGCCCTAATTTCAATATTGTTGTGTCACAGAAAATAGGAAGGTCCAAGGAGAGGAAGAGAGAGATGGGGGAACTGTTGGTCAGTGGAGCAATCAGAACACACACATTTATCAATTAAATTATCCGTCTTATATGGTTGCAGTTTATGGCAACTCAAAACAATTACAATAGTAAAAGCAAAGATCACTACTCAAAGTTCACCGTAATGATTATATAATAAGAAAGTTTGAAATATTGTGAGAATTATCAAAATAAGACACACAGACATAAAGTGAGCCAGTGCTGTTGGAAAAATGGTGCTGAGAGCCTTCCGTGATGCAAGTTTGCCACAAACCTTCAGTTTGTCAAAAATCCAATATCTGCAAACCTCAATGAAACAAGGTTATGTCTTTATTGCTTCCACATATTTCCAATTGATTCTTCTGGACAAGTGGTCCTGCCTAAGTTAGAAACTGCTGTTCATGTGTTGATTTGTACTCAGGGTGTCGACCAGCATGTACCAATCAAAATATAAAGTGTAACTGTCTAAATCTTTTTAAAAATGTAATTATTGCAGTAATTCCATCTTTTACCTAGTTTTTCATCATACCTCTTCATCTCCCCCCATATATATATTTAAAGAGTGTCTGTATTATTAATAGTTTTATGTTACCTGTAAAATTGAATGGAAAGTACAGAGAATGCTAATATACCCCCTGCCCAGACATGCCATCTTCACTATCAAAATCAAGTTGAGGATGTTTCCCTCTATTCCTAGTTTGCTGAGAGTTTTCATCATGAATGGGTATTGGTTTTTTTCAAGTGCTTTTTCTGCATCTGTTGATTTTATCATGATTTTCTTCTTAGCCCAAGATTTAACAAGTGGTACATTTTGTCATATTTGCACTTGATTTGTTTAAAAAATGTTTGTGTGCACGTATTAGGTTAGTGAAAGCTCCACTCCCTAATTTCATTTCCTGTAGTCCTTACCAAAACTGATCACTCTCCTGAAGTTGGTATGAATCCTTTTTTTTTTTCATTATACCTATAATTTCAGCACATATATGCATCCATAAACAACCTACATTATTATTTTGGGTTATTTTATTTTTCATAAATGATATCATACTGTATAATGTTTTTAAAAACCATTTTTAAAAAAATTACATGGAGAGTAAGATTAATATTACTCCCATATTTTGCACGAATTGATTTACACAAATATCCTACCAACCATCCATCAAATTAGGATATTTATTTTTATTTTTATTATTTTTCTTTAAAATTTTTAAAGCTTATTTATTTATTTATTTTGAGAGAGAGAGAGAGAGCTCACCAGTGGGGCAGAGAAAGAGAGGGAGAGAGAGAATCCCAAGTAGGCTCCATACCATCAGTGTAGAGCCTGACACAGAGCCCATACTCATGAACTGCAAGATCATGACCTGAGAGAAACGAAGAGTTTATGCTTAACTGATTGAGCCACTCAGGTGCCCCTATTTCTATTTTTATTTATTTTTTTTGGTACAAATTAAGAAACTGAAGCAAGTAGGGAAATTGGGATTTGAATTCTGATTCACCCAACTCTGAAGCCCATGATTTATCATATACCAGACTGCTCACATTCCATTCTTTGATGATGCCAGGATTGAATGGCTACTGAAGCTTCTCAGTTATATATTTGCCTTAATTTGGGGCATTGTCAAAGTAATAAAGAATAGTTTTTCTTTTTAACATCAGCCTTTTAGAATCTGTTGATTTAGAAAATATGTAATGATAAAGAAACTTTGAAAGTATGCCTAAGTAACTTAGTTAAGAATAGTTGTTTCCTTGGCACAAAAACAGACACATAGACCAATGGAATAGAATAGAAACCCCAGAACTAGACCCACAAACGTATGGCCAACTCATCTTTGACAAAGCAGGAAAGAACATCCAATGGAAAAAAGACAGTCTCTTTAACAAATGGTGCTGGGAGAACTGGACAGCAACATGCAGAAGGTTGAAACTAGACCACTTTCTCACACCATTCACAAAAATAAACTCAAAATGGATAAAGGACCTGAATGTGAGACAGGAAACCATCAAAACCTTAGAGGAGAAAGCAGGAAAAGACCTCTCTGACCTCAGCCATAGCAATCTCTTACTCGACACATTCCCAAAGGCAAGGGAATTAAAAGCAAAAGTGAATTACTGGGACCTTATGAAGATAAAAACTTCTGCACAGCAAAGGAAACAACCAACAAAACTAAAAGGCAACCAACGGAATGGGAAAAGATATTTGCAAATGACATATCGGACAAAGGGCTAGTATCCAAAATCTATAAAGAGCTCACCAAACTCCACACCCGAAAAACAAATAACCCAGTGAAGAAATGGGCAGAAAACATGAATAGACACTTCTCTAAAGAAGACATCCGGATGGCCAACAGGCACATGAAAAGATGTTCAACGTCGCTCCTTATCAGGGAAATACAAATCAAAACCACACTCAGATACCACCTCACGCCAGTCAGAGTGGCCAAAATGAACAAATCAGGAGACTATAGATGCTGGAGAGGATGTGGAGAAACGGGAACCCTCTTGCACTGTTGGTGGGAATGCAAATTGGTGCAGCCGCTCTGGAAAGCAGTGTGGAGGTTCCTCAGAAAATTAAAAATAGACCTACCCTATGACCCAGCAATAGCACTGCTAGGAATTTACCCAAGGGATACAGGAGTACTGATGCATAGGGGCACTTGTACCCCAATGTTTATAGCAGCACTCTCAACAATAGCCAAATTATGGAAAGAGCCTAAATGTCCATCAACTGATGAATGGATAAAGAAATTGTGGTTTATATACACAATGGAATACTACATGGCAATGAGAAAAAATGAAATATGGCCTTTTGTAGCAACGTGGATAGAACTGGAGAGTGTGATGCTAAGTGAAATAAGCCATACAGAGAAAGACAGATACCATATGGTTTCACTCTTATGTGGATCCTGAGAAACGTAACAGAAACCCATGGGGGAGGGGAAGGAGGAAAAAAAAAAAAAAAAAAGAGGTTAGAGTGGGAGAGAGCCAAAGCATAAGAGACTGTTAAAAACTGAGAACAAACTGAGGGTTGATGGGGGGTGGGAGGGAGGGGAGGGTGGGTGATGGGTATTGAGGAGGGCACCTTTTGGGATGAGCACTGGGTGTTGTATGGAAACCAATTTGACAATAAATTTCATGAAAAAAAAATAAAAGACAGAGAGAGAGAGAGAGAGAGAGAGATGAGAGTAGAAAATATCAGTGTGCATTATACATAATAATTGTACATGTAATGATGAATGTTCCATGAAATTTTTGTTTCATTCACATATTAAAAAAAAAAAAAAAAAAAAGAATAGTTGTTTCCTGAGGTGGAATGAAGGGAACATTTGAATAGGCAACTGGGAACAAAGGTATGAGTGAAACTTTTCACTATGTATCTTTATATTTCTGTATTTTAAACCATGCAGCGCATTGCCTATTTAAAAAATATTTTAGAGGGGCGCCTGGGTGGCTCAGTCGGTTAAGCGTCTGACTTCGGCTCAGGCCATGATCTCACAGTTTGTGGGTTCGAGGCCACCTTCAGGCTCTGTGCTGACAGTTCAGAGCCTGGATCCTGCTTTAGATTCTGTCTCTCTCTTTCTCTGCCCTTCCCCTACTCATGCTCTGTGTCTCTCTCAAAAATAAACATTAAAAAAATTTTTTTTTAAAGATTTTAGAGAGAAAAAAGAAATATGTAATCACTGAATTTACCCATACTTTAAAATGGCATTTATTACTGGGCACGTGGGTGGCTCAGTCGGTTGGGCATCCGACTTGAGCTCAGGTTGTGATCTCGCGGCTTGTGGGTTCAAACCCCATTCTGGCTCTGTGCTGACGCCTCAGAGCCTGGAGCCTGCTTCAGATTCTGTGTCTCCCTTTCTCTCTGCCCCTCCCCTGCTCACACTCTGTCTCTCTCTCTCAACAATAAATAAACAATTAAAAAAAATTTTTTTAATGGCATTTATGACTCATAATGGCATCTAGTGTATTTACAAATCAGTAATGCCTTTATTGTGGACAACATACTCATTCAGTTCACAGATGATGCTTGAGGAGCAGTTGCACCTGCTACACACCCATTGGAACAATTCTGGAGTACCCCCATGGTTGTAATCTATTTAGCAGGCTGGTAACTTTGGTTCTAGGCCCACCTAGAGTCAAACTTATTTAATGATTCTTATCATTTATTAAATTTGACCTTCGGGGCGCCTGGGTGGCTCAGTCGTTTGAGCATCCGACTTCAGCTCAGGTCATGATCTCGCGGTTTGTGGGTTCAAGCCCCGCATCGGGCTCTGTGCTGACAACTCAGAGCCTGGAGCCTGCTTCGGATTCTGTGTCTCCTTCTCTCTCTGCCCCTCCCCTGCTGGTGCTCTGTCTCTCAAAAATAAATAAATGTATAAAAAAAATTTTTTTAAAAATTTGACCTTCCATGATATATGATGAAAAACAACTTACTGAGAAATGAGTTGTTTGTGTTTATCAAAATAACAAAATAATTGAAGGATAATTTTTCTAGTTATGATTTTATGGTGCAACAAGGCTGTTTGGAAGGCATTTCTTTGGGCATTTTATCTTTTGTGTTTCTTTGGGCATTTTATCTTTTTTAGTCTTATATTGCTAGAAATATAAATTGATACTTGAAAATACTTTTTAACCAAATATCCATCAAAACATTAAGTAGAGTATAATCATTAAAATTTAAGAAGAAAAAGAGCCCTTTTAAAATTTTAGACCCTTTTAATTTTTTTGTTAAATTAGTTTTAAAATTCATTATAGAAATAATGCATGGTCTTCATTATAGAAAAAGAATTCAAAAGGGCACAGAAATCAAAAGAACATTCAGTTCTCTCCATCCAGAGATTACTGCTTATACCTTTGGTTTTTGCTATGTAAACAGTTTAAAATACAACAAATTGAATGAAAATAATTAGAAATTCAAAAGAAAAAATAATGAAAATAAAAATCTAAGTTTCACCTTAAACTAATATTACACTGAATTTTAACTAACTGGAATTCAAATAAAAACTTGAAATTGCATCAGAGAAAGATAAATATATGATTTCATTCATGTGGAATTTAAGAAACAAAACGGATGAAATTAGGGGAAGGGAAGCAAAAGTAAGATAAAAAGAGAGGGAGGCAAACCATAAGAGACTCTTAAATACAGAGAACAAACTGAGGGTTGCTGGAAGGGAGGTAGGTAGGGAGATGGGCTAAATGTGTGATGAGCATTAAGGAGGGCACTTGCTGGGATGACCACTGGGTGTTATATGTAAGTGATGAATCACTAAATTCTCCTGAAATTAAAAAAAAAAAAAAAAACTTGAAACTACAAAAAAAATGAAATACATCAAATAAAATTATGAAACAATTAAAAAAACTCCTAAATTTTCTGATAAGTTAGCCTAATATCTATTTGGCAGACATTCTGGAATCAGACAAACATGAGTTTGAAACTTTACCCTGATACTTAACAGCTGGGTGATTTGGGACAACTTCTTTATTCCTCTGTATGTTTTAGTATCCTTCTTTGTAAAATTGAAATGATAATGCCCATCTCATAGGATTATTGGGAATATCGCAAAGATTCCGATTATAATTTCCATTTAATAGTTAAATGTATGTTTTTCTGTCTCAAGGTAACAAATATTTGCTATTAATTGAAGGAAGTTAGTTTGTTTTTGCAAAGGATGAAATGTTTGACCAAAGCTACGGGAAGATTTCTACTTAGCATGTTTTATATTTTGAAATGTAATATCTCTCTATTAGGTGAGAATTGATTTTGACATTGTAGGATTATCATTGACTAGATTTTTTTTTTTTTACCACCTTGCCAATTTTCAGGAAGGAATTGATTGAAGGTAGTAGACAAATCTTCATTATTGTATTATAACTGTTCCTATTGATCCTAGCTAGAGAGGCAGATGAGGGAAAGTGGCAGTTCTTCCACTAGAAATAAAGTGGTTGTACATTTTAATGGCTGATGAGGGCAGAATTGGTTGAACATAAGCTGGAGACTGGTATTTATGGTGGTATTCTTCTCAACTTCTGATATAGCTATTGAGGTTTTTAGGTTAGGGATAAATACTTCATGACATTGACTTCCTCAGAAAATATATTCAATATATTTCCTCAGAAATATATTCAGTATCACTATCTTGGAAATACTGAATATGAGCCAGCTAATTTTCAGAACTAAATTTAATTTGATTTGTTAAAGGGAACACACACAAATAAATCCTCTTTAACTTGACATAAATAAATGGATAGATGTAAACACAATACAGGGTCACATGTTCCATTCATTAGATTTACTTTGTAGACATGACTGTTGAAGACTAAGCCTGGTTTATGTTAAGAAGAAGAATGTTTTATAGGAGATTTCTCTATCTGTGCTTCAGGTTTTACTTTTGTGATACTAAGTAGGGCTTGTATAGTAGAATTAAAAATTTATATGATTGCATCTCTCTGAGGAAATTGGCATGTTGAATACTTGTGGTTATGAGAAAAAGGTTGATGTGAGGAAGAGGTAAAACAAATAAATGGAGTGTGAGAAGGATAATGTATATAGTCTGATGTTTTGGCTTGTTGTCTATCACTGAATGTTACAAAATTAAAAATGTTTTAAAATGTTAAGAAGAAGAATGTTTTATAGGAGATTTCTCTATCTGTGCTTCAGGTTTTACTTTTGTGATACTAAGTAGGGCTTGTATAGTAGAATTAAAAATTTATATGATTGCATCTCTCTGAGGAAATTGGCATGTTGAATATTTGTGGTTATGAGAAAAAGGTTGATGTGAGGAAGAGGTAAAACAAATAAATGGAGTGTGAGAAGGATAATGTATATAGTCTGATGTTTTGGCTTGTTGTCTATCACTGAATGTTACAAAATTAAAAATGTTTTAAAATGCATGTAATTCTGCAGCTAGTGAATGGAACAAGCACTTAGTGTTGATTGCATTTGTTCTTTTCCCTTATAAATTATAGGTAAACCAATGAAAATTATCCTAAGTATAAAATCTGAATTTTCCTTATATGAACTATTGATAATTCTTTTATGTGCTAAAAAATAATAAATATTCCACAATCAATAGGTTACACCATTCAGTCACCTTTTAGATGTAATTTGAGATGTGTGGCCACAAGAACCCTCACCCTCCTCTCACATCCTTGAAAATCATCCATACCAAGTTACTTTATATCTGAATTTTATGCATCAGAAATTTCTTTTTGAGATAAAGCATTGCATTTCTCAAAAGTACCATTTTTTTAAAAATAAACTTAAAATTTTTTTTTTAATGTTTATTTATTTTTGAGAGACAGAGAGAGAGAGAGAGGGAGACAGAATCCAAAGCAGACTCCAGGCTCCGAGCTATTAGCACAGAGCCTGATGAGGGGCTTGCACTCATGACCTGAGCTGAAGTCTGACACTCAACCAACTAAGCCAACCGGGTGCCCTAAATAAACTTTATTTTTTAGAGCAGCCTTAGGTTCACAGCAAAAGGAAGTGGAAAAGTACAGGCACAGCTGCCTCCACTATTGATATCCTGAACCTCTGTGATACATTTGTTAGAATTAATGAACCTACAGATAACACATAATTACTTAGAGTCCACAGTTTAATCTTGGGTTCATTCTTGGTATCGTACATTCAGTGGACAAATGTATAATGACATGCATCCATCATTACAGTATCATACAGAAGAATTGCACTGACCTAAAAATACTCTGTGTTCTGCCCATTCATCCCTCCCTTCCCCCAACCCCTGGCAACCACTGATCTTTTTACTGTCACCATAGTTTTGCCTTTTCCAGAATGTCATATAGTTGGAATAATACAGTATGTAGCCTTTCAGATTGGTTTCTTTCACTTAATAATATGCTTTCAAGTTCTCCATGTCTTTGTTTATCCATTCTTAAGTTGAGAGACATTTGGGTTATAAATAGTTTTGGGTGGCTACAAATAAAGTCATTATAAGCATTTACATGTAAGTTTTTGTGTGAACATAGATTTTCATTACATTTAGGTCAACACCTAGGAGTGGGGTTAATGAGTTAAATGTTAAATGTTTAACTTATAAGAAAATATCAAACTATTTTCCACAGTGGCTGTACTGTTTTACATTTTTGTTAGAATTGTTTCCCCATCTGTGTCAACATCCTTGGCACTACTTGATATTGTCAAGAGGTTTCTGTTTTGTTTTATGTTTAACTTTTAGTCATTCTAATAGATGGTAGTACTGTTGTTTCATTGTAGTTTTGAGTATTTTAATGTGAAATTCACATTTATTATGTGAAAACTTATTTGCCAAATGCCTATTTACTTTTAATGTAGGGTAAAGAAAATAGAGATAAAGATTGATGGATCAATCTTGTCCTTGGCATGCTTCTAGGAAAAGCTGGCCAGCAGAGGTTTCCACATTAAACGGCCTTTGGTGTCCAGGCATCAGAAGGGAAAGAGGGCATACTTGGCCTGTTTGACCTTATTACAAAGGACCAGTCTTTGTTTAAATCACAACAAAAACACCCCGTAACTGGAGTCTCTCATTTCAGATATTTAATGCCATAATTAGCTGTTATTTATTTTGCCACATTTTACTTTGTTTATATGTAAGGACTACTACTTGCATGACTCTTTAAACCAAGATTTTGTAATACAAGCCAATTACTGACAGTACTACAAGTACTTGGTCAGAGAAAGGGAATTCGAATGCTATGTAAGTTTTTAGTGCACAAATGTATATGATGGGGCATAATGTATTCTGTTGGTAGAGCAAATGGTCTAATGTCAAGTTCCTTTTTGTAGACAACATACTTTATAGAGTATTATTCTCGTTTTACTTTAAATAAAATTTCTGTTAAAATTGAACATGTACACAAATGTTCATAGCAGTTTTATTTCTGGTAGCCAAAACCTGGATACTACCCAAATGACCTTTTGAAGGGTGAAAAGTTAGACAGATTGTGGTACATCCATACAATGGAATATGACTCCATAAAAAGTAATAAACTGTTGATACAGGCAGCAACTTGGATGAGCCTTAAGGAAATTTTGCTTAGTGAAAAAAACCAATCTCAAATGGATATGTATTGCATGATTCTCTTTATATAACAATCAAGAAATAACAATATCAAGCTGGATAACAGATTAGTAGTTGCTATTTTTTAGGAATGGAAACAGATGGTGATTATAAATGGTTAACATAAAGGAATCTTGGGATAGTACAGTTGAGTATTGTGATTTTGATAGAATGTAACAGAATCGCATAGATTTACACTCATACACATAGATTATTGCATGTATAACTGGTGAAATCTGAATAAACTATGAATTATCTTAATGTCAATTTCTTGATTTTGGTATTGTGTAGTGATTATGTGGAATGTTTGCACTGAGGAGGGAGGCATTAGACTTCAAAAAAAAACCCCTCAAAACCTTCAAAATAAAATGGAGGGGCCTCTTGGCTGGCTGAGTCAGAAGAGCATATGATGTTTGATCACATGGTTGTCAGTTTGAGCCCCATGTTGGGTGTAGAGATTACTAAAAAAATAATAAATTTTTAAACGAGATGGGATAGGAAAAAGCAATTCTGCCATATAGATATGCTTTTTTTATATGTGCATTACAGAGTTTTTGTTTATAGTTCAAAACTTTTAGGTATGAATCTTTTGCTGTATCTACTTTATATCTAGAAATATGTTTGATTTTAACCTTTGCAATCATTTGTAAAGTTTGCACATTAGGATAGTTTAAAGAAATACTGGTATTAAATGTGCGAGATAACCTAGTAACTATAATTAAACTTGTCATTAAATGACTTTGAATATGTGGCTACATGTTGCAGAAATATGGTAGAATCATAATTACACTGATGTCCTAGAATTGGTTTTTATAAATAGGCTGTACTTTATTTTCTGGCTCTTTAGTTGATATTAGTAATATTTCATAGAAGACTGCCTAAATGGTTTTAAATGTGGAAATCAAGTTACATTTATTTTTAGTAAGTATTCTTTGTGATTATTGAAATCAGTAATTACTGTGTATCTCCAAACAGATCATGTAAGATGCTTGAAGGGTAGAACTCTATATTACCTACTTGTGAATATCTTATTTGCCTTGCCCAATACTTTGATGGTGCTTCTCTTATGATAAATATGGCAGGTCTATGTGTCTAAATGGATTTGGGTATATAGTTCTTGGCTCTTTTATTTTTTCGTCAGAGTTTGGTGCTTAGTTTTGTAGGTTCAGAAAACATTATTTTCACAGATTATTTCCAGTGCTAAGGTGCTAGTGAATTAAGCCATAGTATATAAAATAAGATACACCCTTATCTTCATGTGTATCTTACCTCACTTATTTCTTCTTCTGAATAAGTCAGAAGCCCATGAGTAATAAATATATTGGTCATGTGCATTAGACTGTTATTCTGACTAGTCAAACATATTAGGAAAGTCAACTTTAAGAAACCAAATAAAGATTAGCTGTTGCTTTTGATAACCTTTTTTACTTCTTTGGTATTCTCAGCAATGTTGATAAATATTTGTTAACTGATAAGTTATGTGGCAAATATTCTATTGGAATTAGTTAAATCAGATTATGTATATGGAAAAAGATTAACTAGCATTGAAATAGATTGGTTGTTCCTTCAGCATAAGGTGTGATTGAACATTTCTGTTTCTGGCTTTATATTGATTAAAAAAATTTTTTAAAAATATTTTACATTTAGGTTATTTCCAAAGTTTCCTTTTTTTTTTTTAGTGTTTATTTTTGAGAGAGAGACAGAGACAGAGCATGAGTGGGGGAGGGGCAGAGAGAAAGGGAGATACAGATTCCAAAGCAGGTTCCAGGCTCTGAGCTGTCAGCACAGAGCCTGACGCAGGGCTCGAACTCATGAACTGTGAGATGATGATCTGAGCCGAAGTCAGATGCTCAACTGACTGAACCATCCAGGCATCCCTAAAAAAATTTTTTTTTAATTTAAATCCAGGTTAGTTATCATATAGTATAATAATGATTTCAGGAATAGAATTTAGTGATTCATCACTTAAATATAACATCAAGTGCCCATCCCAACAAGTGCCCTCCTTAATGTCCATCACCCATTTAGCCCATCCCCCCACCCGCACCCTGCCAACAACCCTCAGTTTGTTCTCTGTATTAAGAGTCTTTCATGGTTTGCCTCACTTTCGGTTTTTATCTTATTTTTGCTTTCCTTCCCCTTTGTTCATCTGTTTTGTTTCTTAAATTCCACATATGAATGAAATCATGATATTTGTCTTTGTCTTATTTTGCTTAGTGTAATATACTCTAGTTCCATCCACATTGTTGAAAATGGCAAGATTTCATTTTTTTGATTGCTGAATAATATTCCATTGTATATATAAACCACATCTTCTTTATCTATTCATCAGTTGATGGGCATTTATACTCTTTCCATAATTTGGCTCTTGTTGAAAGTGCTGCTATAACATTGGGGTACATGTGCTCCTATGAATCAGCATTCCTATATCCTTTGGATAAATTCCTAGTAATGCTATTGCTGGGTTGTAGGGTAGTTCCATTGTTAATGTTTTGAGGAACCTCCACACTCTTTTCCAGAGCATCTGCACCAGTTTGCATTCCCACCAACAGTGCAGTAGAGTTCCTGTTTGTCCACATCCTCACCAGCATCTGTTGTTTCCTGAGTTGTTAATTTAGCCACTCTGACTATTGTGAAGTGGTATCTCAGTGTGGTTTTGATTTGTATTTCCCTGATTAATCCATTTACATTTAGAATGTGTACTGAAATATATGAATTTAGTGCCATTGTGTTCCTTGTAGAGTTGGTGTTTCTGGTGACGTTCACTGGTCCTTTGTAGTCTTTGTTGCTTTAGGTCTTTTTGTTTTGTTTTGCCTTTTTGCCACTCAAAGAGTCCCCCCTTAAAATTTCTTGCAGGGCTGGTTTAGTGGTCATGAATTCCTTTAGTTTTTGTTTATCTGGGAAACTCTTTATCTATTCTTCTATTTTGAATGATAGCCTTGCTGGATAAAGAATTCTTGACTGTATATTTTCCTGATTCAGCACACTGGAGTATATCCTGCCACTCCTTTCTAGGCTGCCCCATTTCTGTGGATAGATATGCTGTGAATCTGATTTGTCTTCCCTTATAAGTTCAGGACTTTTTTTCCCTTGCTGCTTTCATAATTCTTGTCTTGTCTGTTTTGTGAATTTGACTATGATATGCCTTGGTGATGGTTGGTTCTTGTTGAATCTAATGGGAGTTCTCTGTGCTTCTTGGATTTTGATGTCTGTGTACTTCACCAGATTAGGAAAGTTTTCCACTATAATTTGCTCATGTAAACCTTCTGCCCCCTTTTCTCTCTCTTCATCTTCTGGGACTCCTATGATTTGGATGTTTTTCCTTTTTAATAAGTCACTGAGTTCTCTAAGTCTTGAATCGTGATCTTTTGCCTTGGTTGCCCTCTTTTTTTTTTCTGTTTCATTATTCCCCATAATTTTATCTTCTTTTTTTTTGATGTTTATTTATTTTTGAGAGAGAGAGAGAGAGCGCACAATCGGGAGGGCAGAGAGAGAGGGAGACACAGAATCCAAAGCAGTCTCCAGGTTCCAAGCATGAGTACAGAACCTGACATGGGGCTCAAACTCACGGACCACAAGATCATGACCTGAGCCGAAGTTGGGAGCTCAACCAACTGAGCCACTCAGGTACCCCCATAATTTTATCTTCTACATCACTGATTCACTGCTCTACTTTGCCCATCCTTGATGTCATGATATCCATTCAAGATTGCATCTCAGTTATAGCATTTTAATTTCAGCCTTATTAGATTTTGTTTCTTGTGTCTCCACAGAAAGGGATTCTCTGGTGTCTTTTATGCTTTTTTCAACCTCAGCTAGTATTCTTATTATCCTGGTTCCAAATTCTAATTCAGACATCTTACTTATATCTGTTTGATTAAGTCTCTGGCTGTCATTTCTTGCTGTTCTTTCTTTTTGGGTAAATTCCTTTGGTTTGTCATTTTGGAGGAAGAAAAAATGTATTAATAAAAAATTAAGGGGCGCCTGGGTGGCGCAGTCGGTTAAGCCTCCGACTTCAGCCAGGTCACGATCTCGCGGTCTGTGAGTTCGAGCCCCGCATCAGGCTCTGGGCTGATGGCTCGGAGCCTGGAGCCTGTTTCCGATTCTTTGTCTCCCTCTCTCTCTGCCCCTCCCCTGTTCATGCTCTGTCTCTCTCTGTCCCAAAAATAAATAAAAAACGTTGAAAAAAAAATTTAAAAAAAAAAAAAAATTAAAATTAAAAAATTAAAAACAGTACAAAAATCAAATAAAGGAAGCTAGATCCTGGATATGTTTCAGTCTGCTTATTGAAAGAAGCTTGATAGAGTAAGGGAAAGGATAGGAAAAAAAGGCAAGATAAAACTTAAAAATAAAAAAATATATATATAATAGAATAAAATAAAAGAAAATGAAATAGAAGAAAACAACTTAAGCAAAAACAGAAGCAAAGAAAATGAACAAATAAGTGAACCATCAAACAGAATGAAAACTGAATGAACTTATATCCAGTTTCCCCTGGAACTGAAACTATGAATCACTCTATAGTCCATACACTAAGCAGGTGGAGTGACTTCTGTTGGTCTTCTGGGGATGTGCTTGGAGGGTGTAGTTGGGCAGGTGTTGATGTAATGGCTCCGTTCTCCATTGAAGTGGTGCTGTTTAGCTTACTGGGATGGATCCGTGTGGTGCGCTTATGGATGTGTGCATGCACATCATGGGAGAGGTGGTAATGGCTCACCCAGCTTCCTAGTCTCTGGTGCAGGAACTTCGCACTCTCACTGACCCTTGATCAGGCGCCTCTCCTTTGTCTCAGGCCTCCATCCACTTCCTGACTCTATCCACTTCCTGCCTCTATCCTGTCTGTGTCCAAGCTGTCCATTTGCCAGGTGGCACCTTCCTCCAGAGTTTTATGCCGGAAGGGGTTGTGTCTAAAAATCCCACACTTCAGAGGCCCAGCAGCTTGGACCTGTGCAGACTTTCTAGGGGACAGTCTCTCACTGGACGATGGCCGGGTTCCAGCTTGTCTCAGAAAATGTTCAGCATTTTCAGTGATTGTGCAGCAGCAAAGGTTCAGAGATTATGGCAAATCACAACACACAGCTAGCACCAGGTGTTGCCACAATCTGGCGTCTTTGTCCCAATATCAGTAAATATGGCAGTTTTCTGGGGTCTACTGGGACTTTTGCCTGTGGGGAGACCATAACACCTCTACCAGATGCACTCTAAGCAAGGAAACTACTTCTCCCCTCTGTGGCACATGGACCCCACAGACCGGCACTGCCTGCTCTTGATGATTCACCCTACTTCCTCACCAGAGCACCACCAGGCACTGAGATCCTAAACTTCACACTTTGTGCTCCACTGTTTATAGAATCCTGGTGATATTGAAAACCTCTCTTTTCTCCCTGTCAATGATTGTTGGGAACAGATTTCCTAGTCAGTCTCCTGCAAGTGTTTTCACTCTTTCTCTTTCTTTCTCTCCAGCTACTTTTTGGGGGGATGCTTTTCTTGCACAGATCCCGATGCCCTGCACTCTTCCCCTTTCTCTTCTTTCCCTGTTCAGTCTCTGCGAAAGCAGCTCCCTTTTCTCTTCAGCTTTTCTATCCCCCAGTTCACTTCTCTGCACTGCGTACCTGCCACCCAGGTGCCCCAGTAAATTTGTTTTAAAAACTAAGGATATTAGGGGCGCCTGGGTGGCTTAAGTCGGTTAAGTGTCTGATTTCAGCTCAGGTCATGATCCCACGGCTCATGAGTTTGAGCCCTGTGTCACTGTGTGCTGACAGCTTGGGGCCTGGAGCCTGCTTCAGATTCTGTCTCTGTCTCTCTCTGCCCCTCCTCCACTCACTCACTCTCTCTCTCTCTCTCTCTCTCTCTCTCTCCCTCCCTCTCTCCCCCTCTCCCTCTCCCTCTCTCTCCCCCCCTCTCTCCCTCTCTCAAAAATAAATAAATGTTAAAAAAATTTTTTTTAAACAAATTTACTAAGGTATAATTTGTATACTATTTTAAGTGATGGATTATTTTTTTGTAAATTTACAGAATTGTGAAACCATTATCACAATCTAATTTTAGAATGTTTCCATCTGCCTAAAAAGAAACCATGTACTCCACTGGTAGTCACTCTCCTTATCCATAGTTTACTGTGCCCAATGATGTATGTTTAGCTTTCTACAAATGACTTTAAACTATGATAAATGTGAGTCCTGCAAAATTTTAGAAGATTATTTAGCCCTCTACTTTGTTAAATTGTTTGTTTTTATGTTTTGAAGTTTTGATAATTTAAACCATGAACTTTTAAAATGATATTTCTTTACTCACATACCTAAATTGTTTAACAGGAGAGTGGTGAGAATAATTTGTGTAAGAAGGGATTGATTTTGAGAAATCAGTTTTCAGGTTTGATTCTTCTTTGGTGCTAGTTAATGAACAGGAAGAAGTTATTGAATAAATATAAAATTACAAATTTATTCAAGTCCTGATAGGGATTTAGTGGAAAATTTATTATGCCTTTCAAAATGACTAAGATTTCATAAAATAATGCTTTGCTAAGATTGTCATAAAAATAAATTTGTCATTCTTTTATTTATTTTAGCTTCTCAGAACCAAGAACGTCTATGTGCATTTAAAGATCCCTATCAACAAGACCTTGGCATAGGCGAGAGTCGAATCTCTCATGAAAATGGAACAATATTATGTTCAAAAGGTAGCACTTGCTATGGCCTTTGGGAGAAATCAAAAGGGGATATAAACCTCGTAAAACAAGGCAAGTAATACTTTTCTTACCTGAAATAACTTTGTGTTTCATATCATTGAAATTTATCTAACAAGGACATGGACATAGATTAAAACCCTCTCTAGGAAAACAGTTTTAAAATATATATCCATGTATATATTCATCCATAAACTCCATATTTGTGAAAGGTAGTTAGATTTTAGTTTATTTTTATATTTTTCCTATTATAATGTTAACAATGTATTTCCTTTCTATGAAGTTTAGAAAATATAGAAAACTAGAAGAAAAACAAATGTCTACAATTCCATCCTCTTACAAGCTCTTTTACCATATTAGTTTATTCCCTGCAGGTATATTTTTTATGTACCTCTATGTTTATTATATGTGCGTATACTTATTTTTCAAAATTAGAATGATGTGGTATGTATAAACAATTTCATACCCGGTTTTCCCTATCTTAAATTATAGTATGAACATTTTCCCATATCTTTAAATATTCTTTGAGAACATTTTTAACCTCTGTACAATATTTCATTGTATACACACATATTGTGTATACACAATTTACTTACACATTACTCTGTTGTTGGACATTTTACTGTTTTTCAGTTTTACTATAATACATAACGCTTCAGTAGATATCTTTGAACTTAAATCTTTGATTATATCTGATTATTTGCTTGGAATAGATTGCTAGAAGTAGAATTATTAAGTTATAAAGCATGAATATTTTAAAGGCTCTTTATAAAAATTGCCATATGGCTTTCTAGAAATGCTATATACATTTACATTCCCTCCAGGAGTATATGGGAGTGTTACTGAAACCTTGTTACAATTGTATATTATTTTTTTAAGCCTAGAACAATTTAATAGATAAAAATGAAATATTAATGTTACTTTAATAGTAATTCTTAGATTAATGATGAGGTTAAACCATTATTAGTGTCTTTTCTCCCCATGAAATGCTTATTAATACTTTGCCATTTTTTTGTTATTTAAACAATGTGTGTTTCCTATTGATTTGCAGGAGTGTTTTATAACATGTATGTATATGCAATTATTCTGTCACATTGATTGTAATTATTAATTTGTTATTTTTCTTTAAATTTTATATATTAATCCCTAATTTGTTTACGTTAATACCAACTTGTAGGATGTTGGTCTCACATTGGAGATCCCCAGGAATGTCACTATGAAGAATGTGTAGTAACTACTACCCCTCCCTCAATTCAGAATGGAACATACCGTTTCTGCTGCTGTAGCACAGACTTGTGTAATGTCAACTTTACTGAGAATTTTCCACCTCCAGACACAACACCACTCAGTAAGTACTTTAAGTATCTTACTTTTCCTTGTTAATTCCTTTCTGCAAAGATTTGCAAAATTTAAAAATATATAAAATCATCAGTTTGGGCAGGAGTGAGAGGGAGAGTTCAAAACTTCATGAGACTACTCTACCACCTGAAATCCAAAAGAGGTGCACCAGGATTTCTAAGGTATCAGTAGATTACCAAATAATTTTGAATCAAAATATGGTACTTTTCCAACACCTGTGGAGGAGAATTTGGCAATATTAAGAAAACTACATGTGTGCTTTCTTACTCTTTCATCCAGCACCCCCATCTGTAGGATTTTATCTTGAAGATATATTTCTAACAGTACAAAAATACATATGCATAGAGGTACCTGGCTGGTTCACTTGGTAGAGTATGCAACTCTTGATCTCAGGGTCGTGTTCAAGCTCCACATTGGGCATAGAGCTTACTTAAAATATATATGCATAGAGTTATCCATTGCAGTATTATTTGTAACTGCAAAATATTGGAAAATATCTAAAGGTTCAGGAATAGGCAATTAGTTAAAATATACTCTGGTATATACATATAATAGAGAACTAACTATACATCTATAACAAAAAATGAGTAAGATCCCTGTGAATTGATATGGAGTGATTTCTAGAGATAATGTTAGGTGAATAAAAAGCATATATACTATGCTGTCTTTGATGTAAAACAGAGCTTACCATAATTTACAAAAACAAAAAACAAAAACAAAAGATAAACCAGAAAATAATGAAGTTGGCTACTAACAATGGAAGGAGAGAGTAGAGTGGAAAGTATACAAAAAAGAATGAAAGAACTTATGTAAGGATTTTGCAAACACAGTGTTTGATTATATATACTCTTTTGGACAAGATGGGATATAAGAGATGGAGGAGAATTGCAAACAAGTACTGAACTCTTTTAGGTTTGCTTTTTGGTAGTGTGGAACAAAGCAATTCTGAAACAACTGTAGATGTAGAATAGGATTAAGAAAAAATGAGTAAATGGTGTTGTTCTTGGGAGCTGGTGCTGTTACTGAGGGAATATGCACATACAATTATAGATGGGAAGACAAGAGAATATTATGTGAGTAGATTATAATTCAAGGTGTAAGTATGGATTTATGACTTTAAAAACATACATATGTATGTGTTACATGCATGGATAGGTGGCCATATAAATATGTGTATATATTTGTATGTGTATATATTTATATTCATGTGTGTAGTATACCCATACACATACCTGTGTAGATTTCTTAGCTCTATTTGTTGAAAAGGACAAGAAGCAATAGCACCCCAGTAGCAGTAAGCAAATGTAATGCCCAGATTTAGACTTTATTTATTTGTTTCTATTTATTTATTTTTTAATTTGTTTTTAAGTTTATTTATTTTTTGAGAGAGGGAGATACAGAGCATGAGCAGGGGAGGGCAGAAAGAGAGGGAGACACAGAATCCAAAGCAGGCTCTAGGCTCCGAGCTGTCAGCACAGATCCCAATGCGGGGCTTGAACCCACAAACCGTGAGATCATGACCTGAGCTGAAGCTTGACGCTTAATCCAATGAGCCACCCAGGCGCCCCTAGTTATGTATGTATGTATGTATGTATGTATGTATGTATGTTTATTTTTGAGAGAGAGAGAACGAGAGCATGAGCAGGGGAGGGGCAGAGAGAGGGAGACACAGAATCCAAAGCAGGCTACAGCCTCTGAGGTGTCAGCACATAGCCTGATGTGGGGCTCGAACTCAGGAACATATGAGATCATGACTTGAGCCGAAGTTGGATGTTTGACTGAGCCAACCAGGTGCTCCATATTAAAAAAAAAACATTTTTTAAAATGTTTATTTATTTATTTTTTTTTTTTTGAGAGAGAAAGAGCGTAAGCAGGGAAGGGGCAGAGAGAGAGAGACACAGAACCTGAAGCAAGCTCCAGGCTCTGAGTTGTCAGCACAGAGCCTGATGCAGGTCTCGAACTCACGAGCTGTGAGATCATGACCTGAGCTGAAGTCTGACGCTCAGCCGACTGAGCCACCCAGGTGCCCCAAGGTGCCCCATATTTTTAAAGTGTATTTATTTATTTTGAGAAACAGAGAGTGCACACATGCATGTGAGAAGGGGAGGGGCAGAGACAGAGAGAGAATCCCAAGTAGTCTCTGCACTGTCAGTCCAGAGCCCAATGTGGGGCTTGATCTCGGGAACTATGAGATCATGACCTGAGTCATGTCAAGAATCAGATGTTTAACCAACTGATCCACCCAGGCGCACCCAGATTTAGACTTTTATACCACTTCCCACTGAAAGGAAGTTGGGCTCCTTGGAAAAATGACTTGTTCTAGGACGGGAGCAGGATAGGTACAAGATAAGCCCAAAGTGTCTTATAACACTAGCAAGTAAGAAAAGAAATGCCCCCAAACAGGTGGAGACTTGTTACAAAGGAGCTAGCTTGAAGTAACTCCTACTGGCTAAATTTGGGACAATTTGAGTGCTAAAAAAGTACAGTAGCAAATTGTAAACCATTGGAGGGAAAATGAACTCATGTATCTATGCTGATAGCAGAGAAGGTAGAAGAGAGGGTACTTGTTTATAATAGAATGCCAGGTTTCCAACTGGTAAATGAAGGAGTTGGAAATTATCCTGCAGCTATCATGGTAAAGATTGGATCAGACAAGAATAATAAAAATATCCTAAATCTAAGGGCATTTTCAATATGTAGCCAGGATATTTACATTGTTTTAAAGTCTCTCCCACATATTGCAAGGGAGAAATTAGTAATTATAAAGTGAGGGAATTGGATAACACCTTGACCAGGTCATTAAAATTAATATTATTAGTGAAGATGGTAGATGGACATCCATGATTCCCTGAGAAGGACACAGTTTCACTAATAGAATACTATATTTCAGGTAAGATTTGCATAACTGGAATCTAATCATGAGGCATCATCAGAAAAACCATGAACTAGGAATGCTCTATTACAAAAAGGAGATTTGTCAAAAATGTCAGTGTCATAAAAGGCAAAGAGACTGGGAAAGATCTAGATTAAAGGAGGCTAAGGAAACTTGACAACTAAGCCATACCTAACTCTCCTATACTGGATATAAAAAACTGTGATAAAGAACATTGTTAGACCAGTTGACAAAAGAGACGATTAAAGAATTATTTCCTTTTTTTTTAATGTTAATTTTTATTTTTGAGAGAGTTTGAGCCCAGGAGGGGCAGAGAGAGAGGGAGACAGAGGATCTGAATGAAGTAGGGGCTCTTGACCTGAACCAAAGTCAGACGCTTAACCAACCTAGCCACCCAGGTGCCCTAATTAAAGAATTATTTCAATGTTAAATGTACTGAAGCTGATATCAGTACTCTGGTTATGTAAGAGAATATCCATATTCTTAGGAAACATTCTAAGAAATGTTTAGAAACATGGAGTTAGAATGTATATATATTAACTTTTCTGAAATACTTTTAAAAAAAGCGTGTGTGTGTGTGTGTGTGTGTATTCTAGAAAGAGAGAATGGTAAAATAAGTAAATGGGGTAAAATGGTAACAATAATTAAATATGGGTAAAGGTAAATATGTGGGTATACTTTGTACTATTCTTATTCTTATAACTGTTCTGGAAGTCTTAAATTTTTTCTGAATAAAAAATTAATTTTAAGAAATATTTTTGAGATGTAGCACATTTCAAGAGTTCTCAGTCAATAGCTTTTATCAGTCCATACCCTGAGATCTTCATTTTGGGATTATTTCCTTTAATGTTTTGATGAAACACTAACTAAACTGAGAGCAATAAGAAGTTTTTTCATGTAGTTCCTATCTACTCAAAGTCTACTTAGCTTTTATTAGGAAATTATACTCAATTGACTACATTTATTTTCCACAAAGAAATAAACAAAACAGGGTCTCTAATTTTCACTTTTACATCTAGGTAGTTGCAAGAAAAGTGAATTTATGCATAAGTTCTCAAGATTTTTATGGCCCATTTTAGATTTTTACCTAGATTTTGGTCTGCTGTAACCTTTTGAGCCAAAAGCAGAAGTGTTGCCAACAAAGAATCAATAATGTTAGCCCAATAAAAAGGGAAAATGTTTTAATTAAATGCTCTAATTTGGGAGCATTAACCCATTTATATATTTTGTGGTAAACAAAGCAAGTAAATTTGAAGTTAGTGAATAAAATGGATATTATTTTTTTCATTAATCTCAATAAAAATAATCATTATTATATAGAATATCTAACATTTAGTCTATAAATAATAGGTGCTTGATCAAAATAAAAAATCTGTAAGTGTTGAAGTTTAAAGAAATTAAAATATAAAATTAAGCAGAACTTTTTGTTCATGGTTATATAATAATACATCAGTAGAAAATTTGGTGATGGTGATTTTTTTCTCCTTTAAAATTTTCTGTTATAAAAATATCATTTATTGAATATTTAACATAAATATTTGTTAAAAACATTTATATATGTTTAATTACTAGAAACACAGTGCAAACTTATCAGAGATGGAAAAGGGGGATAGTGTCGGGTGACTGTTGATAGGGAAGGTTACATATTATTCTCATACTCTTGTAGTCTTTTAATCTTTAACCTGTTCATATATTTGTGTACTACTTGTATAAGACAATATTAGGGATACCTGGGTGGCTCATTCAGTTGAACAACCAACCCTTGATTTGGCTCAGGTCATGATCCCAGGGTCGTGGGATTGAGCCCTGTATCAGTCTCCTTGCTGAGTGTAGAGCCTGCTTGAGATTCTTTCTCTCTCCTTCTGCCCCTGTCCCCCACTTGCTCTCTCTCTTTCACTAAAATTTGAAAAAATAAATAAGGAAACTATTAAAGGAATACCTGCTTGTTAAATTAGAAAAATGAGATAATTGATAAGGAGAGAAATTACCTATATCCAAATATAACCATTGTTAATATTTTGAATGTTTGTTTTCTAGTGTTTCTCTTTAATCTTTGTATAGTTGTATTAGTGATAAAAAACACATTTTAGGGGTGCCTGGTTGACTCAGTTGGTGGAGGATGTGACTCTTTGTCTTGGGGTCAGGAGTTAGAGCCCCATGTTGGGGGTAGTCTACTTAAAAAAGAAAAAGAAAAAAGAATAAGAAAAAATGCATTTTAGATCCTGTTTTTTGTTTAGTAGACTAGTATTTCCTAGGTTATTGTGTATGTTTCATAGTCATCAGTTTTAATAGCTGTATAATATTTCATCAAATAGATATTTTCCTTATGGATTCCCCTGGTTTTGGACATTTAGATGGTTTCTGGTTTTTTATTACAATAGGCATCCTTGTATATGTAATATTATATTAAATTACAGTTACCAGAATTACAATTTTTTTATTAAAATTTTTTTTAATGTTTATTTAATTTTGAGAGAGAGAGAGTATGAGCAGAGAAGGGGCAGAGAGAGAGGGAGACACAATCCAAAGCAGGCTCCAGGCTCTGAGCTGTCAGCAGAGTGCGATGTGGGGCTGTAACTCAGGGACTGTGAGATCATGACCTGAGCCAAAGTCAGATGCTCAACTGACTGAGCCACCCAGGCACCCCCCCAGAGTTTATAATTTCTATATCCAGTGGCATCAGTATTAAAATTCTTCGTTTATTGTCAGAATGCTTTTCCATTGGTGGAAACAGTTCACATTCTTCCATCAGTGATATACTAGAATGCATATTTCATCATATCTTTATCAGCACTAGTATTGTTAAATAAAACTTTGCTGAGATCATTTTGAAAAATGATTTGGATTGTTTTTATCAATGAGGTTCACATGCATTTTTTTTTTATGTTTTTATTTTTTTTTTGAGGGAGAGAGAGAGGGAGAGACAGAGTGGGGGAGGGGCAGAGAGAGCCGGAGACAGAATCTGAAGCAGGCTCCACGCTCTGAGCTGTCAGTGCAGAGCCTGACATGGGGCTTGAACTCACAGACTGTGAGATCATGACCTGAGCTGAAGTCAGATGCCCAACTGACTGAGCCACCCAGGCACCCCTGTTTTTACTGTTTTAATTTCCTATATTTGTTGTTCATTTGTAATATTCTTTCTCAATAATGAAACTAATTAGTTTTGAGAAAAATGATTTAGAATCATTGGAAATCTAGTCATTTCATCCCTTCTCAGTTTGTCTTGATACCATAGGGATGACAGGAGCTACATTTTAAGTAGTAATTTAACATGCATTTGTAACATTAAAAAAATTTTTCTTTTGAACCTTGGCCCTTTCTAAGGAAACACCCTTAATAGCTTTCATTAAAAGTTCAATGCTCATTTTATAGCGCCAAATTGTACATTAATCAAGGTGTTAAAATAAAACTTACACTGAAAAAGTATCTCCATACCTCACATGACATTTTTGTGATGGCTATTAAAGCTTTGCATTTGCATAATATTTTTAAATTTCATAGTGCTGTCACATCTGTAAATTCTTTGAAGATGTCTCCTTAATATTTGGGTAGTTCAGTCAAAAATAAACCCTTTTGGGGGAGCCTGGGTGGCTCAGTCAGTTGAGTGTCCAACTTTGGCTCACATCATGATCTCATGGTTTGTGAGTTGGAGACTCCCATCGGTTCTCTGCTATCAGTGCAGAGCCCACTTCAGATCTTCTCTCCCCCTCTCTCTCTGCCCCTCCCCTGCTCATGCTTTCTCCCTCAAAAGTAAATATTAAACATTAGATAATAATAATTAAAAAAAACCCTTTGTCCTATTGAGTAACGATGCCTGCTACTCAGGTTGAATGGTCATTCATTGAAATGGTTGTCTTTAGCAGATTTGATTTACACCTTATCTTTTTTTTTTTTTTTTTAACTTTTTGCCTATTATTGTATTGACAGTAAATTTCAGATGTTACTATTTGGGGCCCAAACAAAAAAAATGTTTTAAACTTTTATATTTGAAGTTATTTCAAACTTATAAAAACTTCCATATACCTTTTATCCACAGATTCACCAGTTATTAAACATACTGGTATATTTGCCTTATTATTTTCCCTTTCTCTATATACATATGGATATCACTATTTTTTTCTGAACCTTTTACGCAGAAGTTACAGGCATCATACCTAAATTTTCACATATTTTGTAATTGTCCCTTTGTCTCTTTTACTAGATTCATTTTTTTAAACATTTTATTATAGTTGACACATAATGTTATGTTTGTTTTAGGTGTACGACATAGCAATTCAATATCTCTATTTAATGTTCACCGCAAGTGTAACTACCATCTGTTGCCATACAACGTTATTACAATATCATTGACTCTATTCCTTATGCTGTACCTTTTATTCCCATGACTTAGTCATTCCATAATTGGAAACCTGTCTCTCTTTCTCTCCTTCACCCATTTTGCCCATTTCCTTACTCCCTTTGTTCTGGTACCCATCACTTTGTTCTCTGTATTTGTAGGACTGAATCTTTTTTTGCTTGTTTATTCATTTGGTTTGTTTTTTAGATTCCACACATAAGTGAAATCATAAAGACGATAGTTTGGTGCCACAAAGTACATGGCAATGCCTTAAACCATATGTGTATTGTCAGGCCTGAGGGCCTCTTACATCTTTGTTAAGGGGAGTACTAACTTACCCTTTCATACAACACTCTTCTATGAGATTCTAAAGTCTTTGGTGATAAGGACTTTTTATTAATGCCCCTTTGTCTCCATAGTGACTCATGCAGTGTTAGGTATGTAGTAGTAGAAGTGCAGTAAATGTTTGTTAAATAATAATTTAATAAACAAAGGGAGATATGCTAATGTATAAGTTCAGAAATATTTTCAAATGCTTGAAAGGAATAGGATTTGTTATTATTTGTAATCTGGCAATAGTGAATTCAGTGGATTCACTCACTAATGGACAGTTATTTATGAAAGCTGGTTGCTACTTTCAAAAATGACAAATAGTTCATGAGATACCAAGTGCAGACAAAAAACAATTATTAACTCCCTTATTTTAGATTCATCATGGTAAAGTACAAAAAAGCCCTACTTTTTCCTGTTCTTCTTTGCCATCCCAAAAATGAAACACCAGATTTTAATTTTTAAAATAATTCAGGAATATAAAAAATTTTTCCTAAATAGATGCTGTTACATGATCTTATATTCAGAGACCCTTACTCAAAACGTGCAATTGTGGCATATTTTAATACTGGTAAAGAAAATGATGCACAAGTAAGTTATGGCTTTTTAAAAGGTTATGTTCTAGGGAACAACAGAAGGTACTTAATGTTCTCTGTTTAGCTTATTCATTTCTCTCTCGATTGTTTTCAGCTGAACAGTTTACTTCCTGACATCAAACTATTCATTGCTGTTACTGGAATTATATCTTTCTCATCAAGTATGCATTTACACAATATCCAGAACCATGTTTACTTGCCCTCTTACTGCTATACCTCATACACTGAGTAGGGTTAGACCTGGTGGCAGTGAAGAAATAAATATATGGGTGACTGAGAATAACAAAATATAGCTCTAGCTCTCTTTCCTTAGAAAAAGCTTGTTTTTTGTACCAACCTCAGTTGAAGCTGAAGACCATAAGGTACTTAGTGATAGAAACTAAAGCATATGAGAGCAGGAAATCTTTAAGGTGGGGCAGGAGTTGTCAGGGAAAATATGACAGACTAACCCATGGCCATAAGTGAATATCTGTAATTTTGCTGAGCCACAGAGTCTTATAATCATTTCAAGATTACTTTGATGTGGAGTTAGGGGAGTGGAGAAAAGTTATTCCACTTAACCTTTAGTTCTTAATTTTTTTTTTTTTTTTTTTTTTTTTTACAGATGAAAGATTTTATGTAGCCTTATAAAACTGCCCTATATATTTTTTTGGAGACAATGAGATAGGGCACAAATTAATTATTTAATGAGTTTTGCATCATAAGATACTTGCAGTAAACTTAAGATTCTTATAAAATGTTGTTCCAGATGGGATACATGTGGTAGTGAAATTTTAATTGACTTTATCAGGATTATAGACTTACTAGACTGAGCAGTCTCTTTACAATAAAAATATAAAAGAAATTCAGGCATTTAGCATATAGTGAAATCAAAACTAGCTAAATAATACTTTGAAATATTTATTATGTGTCAGATGTTGTTCTAAGTGTTGTCTATGCATTAAACTTTTACAATTAACCTTTACAGAAACATATGAAATGGTTACTGTTACATTCTTACTTTAAGTTGAGAACACAGATACGTAATTTACCAAGTCACACAGCTAGTAAGTGGAAGAGCCAAGATTCAAACCTAGGTGTTTTGACTCCAGAATATTTGTTATTGACCATTACTTTCTAGTGTTTTTAACTGTTACTCTTCATAATCAGTTGTTATTAATCATTACTCTTACACTCAAACGGGGGGGGGGCAGTTTATATTTGTTTGCTCATTCATTTGGAAGGAAGAGAGATAAGATCATTTTGAAAATACTTGGTTACATTTCTTAAAATTTAAGGACTCTTCATGATTTTTTCACCATATCTCTGTACCACTGAGTATCATAACATGTTTTCTATATTCACATGACATATTACTTTATTATTTACTATTTTTCTTCAAATGATCTCATTAAAAATTGTATGTCCTCTAAAGGGAAACTTTCCGTTACTACTATAAATGGAAAGCCAATGTCATAAGTAAAGGTAACTTTAATTATTTATCTAAAAATAAAATAAGAAAACTAAACCATATTATATATACTAGGTAGCTGGATGTTGTGTTGTTTGCCAAATGGTCTGAAACTTGAAGCTTACTTTCTCTGTGTTAAAAGAGAATAGCAAATGTTTGAGAGGTAATAGAGATACATTGTCACCAAGTTGAGGTTTTCTTCTTTTATAATTAGAAGAAAGGAAGCTAACTTTCATTATTACATGTCCATGTACCACCTAAATCCAGAAGTCTGACACTTCAGGAAAGTGAACTGTATTATTCTGAGTCTCTTCAAACCATAAGAGACTTTGTAGTATTCATTTTGTTTAAAAAGAAAATCAGTCTTTAAGTAAATTAATGTATATTTATAGTATTTTACTTTCTTATCCCCTTAATTCATGCTTATGTGTTTGTAAATTCCCAGAGTTTGAAAGAAGTGTATAATTACTGTAAGGTTTGAACACTTATTTTAGAACAGCTTCTTGATAAGTTTTCTGGAATCAGTGTAATTAACCTCCCTAACTACAAAGTAAACAAAGTAATTAAGTTAGTAGAAAAGCAGACAAAAACTTGTCATTTTCTAAAAAATTAAGTAGACTTAAGTTGTTGTATTTGATGTTCAAAGTTCTCCGATGAAAGTCAGTATAAAGATATAGAATACTTTTATTTTCTTTTATTTAAATCATTCATTAAGTTGATGGTTATATCAAATTGATGAGAAACAAAGATTGAATAAAGGTTTAAGAAGTCACATTCTAATTTATGCTGTGTGGTTCAGATTAAGTATTTTAATTTCAGTGTCTGGCAGCAAATGTCTTTATCTCACACCAAGCTAGAAAATAGAAAAGAAAGCCTACATTTGAAGAAGCTGACATATGGCATAGAGCCACAGATAGGTTTTTAGCTGTTGTGAATTTATAACGATTTTTCAGTTTTTACTGCTTCTATGACAGCATTAAAGTGATTAAATAGACGAAAGGGAAATAAGGATGGCTAGAAGTCTTTGCTTAGTACTTCATGAAGCATTTTAGCAAGAGACAAAACAAAATATGTTGTTCTTTTTTATACTTACTAAAATATTAGTGGGGTGCTTGGGTGGCTCAATTGGTTAAGCGATCTATTCTTGATTTTGGCTCAGGTCATGATCTCATGGTTCATGAGTTCGAGCCCCACATCTGGCTCCGTGCTGACAGTGCAGAGCCTGCTTGGGATTCTCTCTCCTTCTCTCTCTGCCCCTCCTGTGCTTGCTCTCTCTCTCTTTCTGTCTCTCAAAATAAATAAAATAAACCTTAAAATTTTTTAAATAAAATAAATAAATAATAAAAATATTAGTTGAGGGGCGCCTGGGTGTCTCAGTTTATAAAGCATCCAATTCTTGATTTTGGCGTAGGTCATGATCTCATGGTTTGTGAGTTTGAGCTCTGCATCGGGCTCTGTGCTGACAGTGTGGGGCCTGCTTGGGATTCTCTCTCTCTCTCTGCCCCTTCTCCACTAGCATGCACACACTCTCTCTCTCTCTCTCTCAAAAATAAATAAACTTAAAAAAAATGAGTGGAGAAAGGGTGGTGCAAGAGAAGTAAAGTATGTATCTTTCAGAAAATATTAGTTTTTTAATGCAATAGTAACAAGATTTTCTTTCTTTCTTTCTTTCTTTCTTTCTTTCTTTCTTTCTTTCTCTTTCTTTCTTTCTTTTTTAATGTTTATTTTTTGAGAGAGAGACAGAAGCAAGAGGGTGAGCAGGGGAGGGGCAGAAGAGAAGGGAGACACAGGATCTGAGGCAGGTCCCAGGATCTGAGCTGTCAGCACAGAGCCCATTGAGGGGCTCAAACTCACTGCCTATGAGATCGTGATCTGGCCCAAAGTAGGATGCTTAACCCACTGAGCCACCCAGGTGCTCCACAAGATTTTTTCACATATTATGTGGTGTTGGTCAGTTTTCATTCTAAAGTTTTGCTAGCTCTGCTCTATTGAATCTCACTCCTAATCCATACCCATATTTCGTCCCTATTCTCTCTCTCTCGCAAAACAAAACAAAACAAAACAAAACAAAACAAAACAAAACAAAACAAAACAAAAAGTAATCCTCCGTGTTGGTGTTTTCAAAATTTTTATTGCTTGATTGTCCTGATGAGCAAGGCAAAACTTGTGACTAATCTGGCTTTACTGACAAACTCAGTGGAAACATTTGGTCTGTAAAATCTAAGCCCCAAGCCTGTATGATGGAATTAACTGGTATTTAAAAATAAATGTCTTCTGAAATACTAGACAAATTTGGATGTAGAAGCAAGATATAATTTCCGTGTGTTTATTTTAACATATGTAATTTTTCTTGCCTTTTATTTCCAATTCATGTGTGTTCCTCTCTACCTGCCTTAACTGTTTCTCATTTCCTTGTAGTATCTCTTTGATCACTGACAATTTTCTGTATATGTTCATGTAGAAAAACTGATTATCCATTTAATAAATATTTAGTGGTTTCCTCTTCCAACATAAGAAGTAGAGTCACAAAAACATGAAAATACTTCAAAAACATTCAAAACCAAGATGAAACTAGGCTTGATTTGAATAGCAACTGGCTTTATAGTAGTATGTTGTTTTTTTTTTTTAAGTTAAAATACAATTGGCATGTAACATTCTATTGGTTTCAGGTGTTCAATATAATGAGTTACTATTTGTATGTATTGCAAAATGATTACAGTAAGTCTAGTTAACATCTCTCATTGTGTGTAATTATAAAATTTTTTGTTCTCATAATGAGAACTTTTAATATGTACTCTCTTCAGTGCAGCATTATTAACTACAGTTTCCATGCTGTACATTTTATCCCCATGCCTTTTTTATTTTATAACTGGAAGTTTGTTCCTTTTGACCCTCTTCACCGCTTTCACCCACTCCTTTCCTCTGACAACCACCAATCTGTTCTCTGTATCTATGAGCTTGGGTTTTGTTTTGTTTTGCATTCCACGTGTAAGCGAGATTATATGGTAGTCTCTGTCTGACTTATTTCATATAGCATAATGCCCTCAGGATCTATCCATGTTGTAAATAGCAAGATTTCTTTCTATTTTATAGCTGAATAATATTCCTATGCACGCACACATGTGCACATACACACACACTCACACACACACTCACCCATTGATGGGACACGTAGGTTTTTTCCAAATCTTGGCTATTGTAAATAATGCTGCAGTGAACATAGGGGTGCATACATCTTTTTGAGTTACTGTTTTTGTTTTCTTCAAATACCCAAATTGAAATTGCTGGATCATGTTGTAGTTCTATTTTAAAACTGTTGAGGAACCTCCATAGTTTTTTCCATAGTTGGTCACACCAATTTACATTCCCACCAGCAGTGCACAAGGGTTTCCGTTCCCACATCCTCACCAACACTCGTTATTTCTTGTCTTTTTGATAAATAATATTTAATAGTAGTTGAACAGATACAGTTTTGGTTGGAAATGCATTGACAACTCAAATAGTGTTATAAGCTCTTCTCAAATTGTCTCTGTAAAAAAAGTACATTATGTTCTAGCTATACTATAAAATAAGTTAGCCTAATCAGCTGCTAAAAAAAACAAGATCATCTAAGCGGGGGGGGGGGGGAAGTGCATTGTTTCAGAAATATTCACTTGATTCTTTGAGAGGTATATAGCATAATGATTAAGAGCTTTGGCTCTCAGTCTCAGTGCATGGGTTAAAAACCTTGCTGTTCTACTTGCTAAACATATCTTTAAACAGGTTACTTAGCCTCTTTCTATATCAGGTACCTCATATACAAAGTTATACTACCTATTTTATATGATTGTTGTATAGAACAAATGAGGTAGTGCATATAAAGTGCCTACCATATACTAAACATTTAATAAGTAATAGTTATGATTAGGAGAGAACTGTCCTTAAGTCTTGCTAAAAACCAGCTGTTACAAACATCATTCCTCGTTTAATTTTCCTTTTACCATTAAGGACATTTTTTTGCTCATTTTTATTTATTATATGAGAGCCTATATTCTGTGACCTTTTTTTATTTGAAGAAAGGATTGTTTTTTGAGTTTCTTGTGAAATGTATTCAGGTTCCTATGTCTTTCTCAGTTGAGAAACAGAACAAAGATAATATTTTCTCATCTTTCATTAACTCCAGCCTCCACTAAAAAAAGAGCTATAAGGAGTTATCTCTGAAACAATGAATTATTCTGCTTTATTTTTCTGAGGTATATACTTTTCAAGGTTTTTAGCAATGAATAAAATAGTCTTCATTATTCTTGGATTCCATGTTTATGACTTCTCTTACTTGCTAAAAATTTATTTGTAACTCCAAAATCCATACTCATGGCACTTTCTTGGTCATTCACAGACATGCACATAATAACAAAAACTTGCCTGACATGCCTGTTCCCAGCTGAGGTTGATCATGGACATGTTCTTGCCTTCTTGCTTCAGCTTTCATACTGGAAACAAGTGTCCTTTTCAGCCTATTTAATGGACTTTTTTGCATTTTTGTTGGTGATTTTTCAGTCTAAAATGGCCCCCAAGTGTAGGGCTGAAGTGCTGCCCTAGTGTTTCTAAGCACAAGAAGGTTGTGATGTACCTTACAGAGAAAATAAATGTGTTAGGTAAGCTTCTTTTGGGCATGAGCTATAGTGCTGTTGGCTGTGAGTTCAATGTTAATGAATCAACAATATACAGTATATTAAAGAAAGCATCTTTAAATAGAAGCACATATAAGAGAAGGTTATGTATTGATGGGATTGGTGAATATGTTTTGACCAGAGGCTGACAGGACCCTAACCCTGTGTTTCCTATAAGCGCATTGGTTCAGTATATGCTAATTCAGTGTGTGCAATGACTTTATATAACATAACTACCATAAATAATGAGAAACAAATATATATATACCGTTTTTCCCACTTTGTGAAAGTAGTATGTTCCTATGAAACTTTGCTAAGTTGAAATTTTTTGAGCATTCCAAGACCCCAAAAAATAACATCTCTTAGGCTTTCCTAGTATCTTAGGACACATCTTGCTAATGGATACACAGAATAAATCAAGATAAAGAACAAATGCTCACAAACACAGTTCACAGCTATGGCAGCTTGATGCTGAGATGCTGAGCGTATTTCCGGGGGAAAGAGCTTTTGGTGGAACCACTCTCACTGCTCAGGTTGTGTACTGTTCCTGTAACAGCAAATGCTGAATGCTATTTTCACTCTTTGACGTTTTTTATTTAAAAAAAATCCTCTCCAGATTTAATTTGGCTAGTGAAAACAGGTACTGTGTCTTTTATGAAGCAAAGTGATGTAATTCAAACTTTCAAAAAGTGGAGGATACCAGTATATTGTGGTAGGCAGCTTCTGACGTGGCTCCCAGCGATCCTTGCCTCCTGGTATTCCCACCTCTGTATAATCCTGTCTCCCTGAATGTAGGCAGGACTGAGTAACTTGATTCTAACAAAAAGAATATGACAACGGTGATAGGATATCACTTTTATAATTAGATTTTAAAAGACTGTGAGTTCTATCTTGCTGGTATCTTGCTCTGATGAAGAGGGCTGCTTGTCAAAGAATTGAGGTCTACTTTCTGCCAACAGCCAGAGAGGAACTGAAGCCCAAAGTCCAGCAACCTGCAAGGAACTGAATCCTACCAACAACCACTGAGTGAGCTCAGATACTTGCCCACTTAAACACTGAAATAACTTTGGTACTGACCTAAACCTTGACTGCAGCCTTGTGAAAGATCCTGAAGCAGAGTACAGTTAAGCAGTGTGTGGATTCCTGAGACACACAGAAACTGAGATAATAGATGTATATTAAGTCAGTATGTGTTGGGGCAGTTTGTTATGTAACAATAGATAATTAATACATATGTAGTTAAATATTCATAGTTATGTATTAAGACCTCTGAACATAATGTATGTTTATTGCATGTGATGGAGCATGCAATAAAAGGTAATACTTTTTAAATAAAAAGTGTTTTGACTTTTGTCAGCTTCTATTCTTGCCCCTCAATGTTAAATTATTATTTTCTTTTCACTTCCAAGTTTTTGACAGCAGTGACCACACTTCCTTTTTTTATTACTGCTTTTTCCTCTGAAATTTTTCATATGAATTTTCATATGAAAATTTCTGTATATAGAGAAAAAAAATTAAGGCTATTACAATTGTTATCTGATGTTTCCCTGTAGATTCAATAATAATTAACATTTTCAAGTTTGCATGGCCAAGGATATTTTTTAGTAGGGCTGCTATTTTGCATTTTGGATAATAGCTTAGTTGTGCAAGACTGTTCCAAATCTTGAAGGATTTTATTTATTTATCTATCTATCTATCTATCTATTTATTTATTTTTAAATATTTCTAGAGAGAGAGAGGTTGGGGGTGGACAGAGAGAAGAGAGAGAGAATCGCAAGCAGGCTCCATGCTATCAGCACAGAGCCTGACAACCTGGGGGTTCGATCTTCTGAACTGTTAATCTCATGAACTGTGAGATCATGACCTGAGCTGCAATCAAGAGTCAGATGCCTAACCAACTGAGCCACCCAGGCGCCCCTAAATCTTGAAGGATTTTAAAGTCCCTGGTCTAAGACTCACTAAAGGCTATTGTCCTCCCATCCTAGTCATGTGGCTGCAGTGTCACTTGAGGTCTTCTCTGTCTGGCCTCAGTATCAAGGAGTAACATCTACTCAGAATAAGTTATTCTCATAGTGGATTACTTGATCACAAGGAGTACAAACACAATGAAAAAAGAGTTACTTTCAAAATTTAAAAGGCAAATTTCTTTTAGCACCTATTTATTTGTAGCAGGATTCTCACACAGAGAGTCGTGACACCAAGGCTTTTCTTTCCAGGAAACAACTTTATTTGTGCCGGCACTGCTCAGTTGGGTTCATACCCAGAGAACTGAGCCCCGAACACCACATGGAGTAGATTTATTTTTTTTTCTTTTTACTTTTTTGTCTCCCATATATGGTAACACACACAAACATGCAGTCTGATTAAGTGGTCTCATGTTATAAAGTCCTGAGGGATGTTGTCACGTACGCACATAGCCAGGTTACCTTGAGGGTTTTTTTTTTTTTTTTCCTTAGTGAGGGGACCCTACCACATATTTAGTATTAACTCTGTTTTGTATGTTAAAAAGTGCTCACTCCTTTTAAAACAAAAATTGTTGTATATTAGAATGGACATCCAAAATGTACTGCAAATGATATAAATAAAAATTATTTTTCACTCTGCTAGCTTTTAATGCAAATGTCTTAGTTATGTAATTTTCTACATTGTTTAATATAGCCTGTCGGTTATTGAGGATCAATACATTTTCTTTTTTGTTAAGTCAGTGTTTTTAGTTGATAACTTTTGAAGTGTTGGATCTATCAAAGGATTAGAGCTACAGAACAATCATTTAAAAAGCTTACTGTGGTTTGTTTTGCAATTTGATGAAATACTAAGAGAGTTCATTTTAAACTTAAATTGCTTTTATCTCATCTTTATCATATAGACATCATAAGATCAGTAAGGCTTTTTTGTGTGAAAAGTTATATAAATTTGGATTAAAAATAGAACTTCCTACATTGTACAGAATGTCACCAGTGCTGCTTTTTTTTTCATTAAAAAAATTTTTTTTAATGTTTATTTATTTTTGAGAGAGAGAGAGAGAGAGAGAGCAAGCAGGGGAGGGACGGAGAGAGAGGGAGACACAGAATCCGAAGCAGGCTCCAGGCTCTGAGCTGTCAGCACAGAGCCCAACATGGGGCTCGAACTCACTAACTGGGAGATCATGACCAGAGCCGAAGTCAGATGTTTAACTGATCGAGCCACCCAGGCTCCCCATCCATTGCGTGCCTCTAAGGTAGGTTTGCAGACAGGAATATGTAAAGGGACAAAGAAAGGGACATAAAAGAGAAGGAAGGGTAAAAACAGAAGTGTCTGTGTTGGAGAAAGATACAGTACCAGCAAGAATTACCCTAACTCCCCTTTGGCCTTACCAGTGTCTCGGTATTTGTCATTTTACCTCCCTGTTCTCACCATCTAAGGAGTGGGGTTTAATAGGAACTGGACAAATATTCAGGGACAGTTTGGGTGAGAATATCAATAATGGTCTGATGAAGACCCTATTCCTTTTACTATCCTTTTAAGAAAGACCAGATGTGCATGTTTAGAAGGTCCCTTTAAAGAATTGTCAAATAAGATACTGTAGATATTTTGAGGGTAAGGGATGAGGGAACAATCTGAGAAATATGGAAAGGATGAATTAAGGGTTTCAGTGGTTTTAAATGTGGATTAAGAATGGTCTTCTGTGGGCACCTGGTGGCTCTGTTGGTTAAGTGTCCAGTTCTTGATTTCAGCTCAGGTCATCATCTCATGGTTTTGTGGGTTTGAGCCCTGCATTGGGCTTGCACTGACTGCGTGTAGCCTGCTTGGGATTCTCCCTCTCTCCCTCCCTTTCTAACCGCTCCCTCACGTATGCTCTCTCTGTCTCTCTCAAAATAAATAAATAAACTTTAAAAAACAAAAGAATGATCTTCTGAACAGTGCTGATTTCATAAAGCCTTGTCTAAAAAGACACATTTTCCTCTGTCCTATCTCCCTATCTGTAAGCTTTTTTTTCTGCTCTGTTCCTACACTAGTGCATCTTTTAATAACTCTGGCCTTCTTGGCTGCTAGCTATTGCCTCTGCTGCCAAAACATTAGAAACAGCAAGAGGATACGCAGCTTTTCATTTGTCTACTTTGTTTAATATTTTTCTCTTGCCAACAGAATTGGGTACTTTAAAAGTATTAAATATAACTGAAATCCCAATGTATACATTTGTGGAATGTTTCTATGAGCGTAATAGGGATTAGCTACAATAATCTCCTAATTATCATTTTAAGTCACAGACTCATTACAAGGAAAAATAACTGCATTTGTTATATAGAAAAGCAACCCTGAATTAATTTCATGTGCATACAACAACATGGTTAAATCTTTAAAACATATTGAAAACAAGAAGTAAGACATAAAAATTCCATTTATATAAAATTCAAAAATAGGCATAATAAAACCCAAAACCTAAGCATACAGAGAATGTAATACTATTAAGAAGGGCAAGGAAATGATTACCACAGAAGTCAGAGTAGTGCCTGTTACTGGAAGCAGAAAGGCTGTTATGAACAAGAAGGAGCAAGTAGGAGGTTTTTATGATCCTAAATATTCTATTTCTTGTCATAGCTACATGCATGTATACTTCATACTAATTCACTGAACTGTACATTTGTATTATAAACACTATTGTGTATATGGAATTTGTTTCATAATAAAAATGGTTTAAAAAATAGGAAAACATGGGAAAAACTAGAAAACAAATTTAATAGGCAAAAAGCTATTTTTCTGTACACGTCTTTCTTGCTTTCCTTATAAGATTGAGCACATTACTATCATAATTAAAAGAACATCAAATGGGGGAAGTTGTATGTACAATGCAACTCATATTTTGTTTTCTAGTAATAAGCAAATGACTGGAAGATAAATTTCCACTTTTATACTTGGATTATTTCATGGTCATTTTCTGAGAACAAGAGTCTTTAGCATGAATTCTGGATTTAGAAGTATCATTTGTAAACCAGTTAGGAATTGAGTAGGGATCTCTGAGTGATTCACCTCTTTGGTTTCATTCTGTATTGTGAGATTTTAATTTTTTATTTGTTTTTGTTTTATTTTAAATACCAGATATTGTAATAGTTACATTTCCATGTTAATTTAGGCTTGAATTGACAATTCTTACTTATTTAGGTTACTGGTGTTTTCTAAGAAGTATTAAATAATTATTTTCCAAAGTTGTTGCATGGAGTAACAACCTTTTTGTTTTATCATATCTATGTATAAAGTTAAAAAATAAAATATCAATAGAAAAAGGCAATTTGGCCTGGTAGAATTATATCAAAGATATTTTGAGAGCATTTTAAATGTTGTTTTCTTTATACTCTAATGAGTCTTTTTTATGGTAGCATAGTGTAGAGATTAATCTTTATCTTCTGTTTTCTTGTATTTACTAAAAATTCTTAATCTGTTTACCTAAATGGTATTTTATCCTTCTGTTATTTAATGACTATTCTAAGAAATATAATTAATTTTGTTAGTTTTAATTCATTCTTTAATGAAGGAAATAAAATACTAAAATTCAGTCTCTTCTAACCACAAAACAGCTATTTTAAAGAAATTAGAATCATAAATACTTATAAAGTTAAAAAAAAAAGTTAAGAAGGATAGGCATTGAATGTCTTTTCTGTGTTTTCTTGTCAAATCTCTCTCCCCCCTTTTTTGGTTTAACTCGGATTGTTTCTCTTTTTCTTTCCTTTAGTTTTCCATTATTCCTTTTATAATTCAGCCGTAAAATGCCTGGACTCAGCAGAACATGAACTGTTTTTGTTATTGTTGTTATTTATTGTATTTGTTTCTTACAAGCTAGGTCTATTCACAGTGATTAAAGAGACAAGTTAAATTTAAAGTAGTCTTAAATATTCAGTATTACATACCAACTTGGAAAAGAAATAAACAAGAAATCTGCTTCCTCTTAGTTTGTTTTTTTAGACGTTAAACATAAACACTAATCTGATTATGATTACTATATAATTACCATTCCAAACATATTAGAATAAATCAACATTGTTTATTCCTTGTAAAAATATTTGTTCAAAACATTGAGCTGCAGAGTATATCATCATTACAGAAATGATATTGAGGAATCTGAATTATTTTGTTAAGGAGTTCATTTAACTGATCACATTGATTGTTTTGATTTTAAATGTTTTTCTGTTTTTATGAATAAGTACCTTGCTTTAAAAAAATGTTTTTTAAACCTAATCCCTAATTTGCCTTTCCACACAGAGTTGTAAAAGATTAAGGAGCCAACAAAACCACCAGTGTGTTATAGTTAGGATTTCCTTTGTTGCTTGCTGCACATGCAACAATGTTGTTCTTTCTTTGACACAGACCCAGACAAAGGCTGAGTGTAGCAAGGAAGCAGACAGCACGCCTCCAGTAGTAGCCCCTGCCTGGCTCCAGGATTTGTAAACAGAAACATCCCAGGCTCCAATAAGGCAGACAGCGGTTCCCTGTCTGTTCTGCATTCAGGAAGCGCTTGCTTGCATAAGCCCAGCCATTGCACACAGGCATACATAGCAGTATTTACATTTGGCTGAGTATTTAAGTGAGAAAGCTAATAGGGAGGAAAAAGAGGGTTTATTAGAGCTAGGGGAACAAAACAATTTAGGGTATAGCATATATGTTTAAAAGAAAAAGATTTTTAAAGAAACAAAAAACAAAAGTTACAAGTTTTCTAGTCAAAGGCCTCTTTTATTGCACGCATATATGAATGCACATATTGAAATATTTTTCCTGGCAGTTTTTCAGGGATCTCATATTTTTAGACCATATGACATATCCTGGAAAGTTTTTTATTTGAAATATTAACCATTGGCATGGTTTTTTAACATATTTAAAACAATTTTTAACACTTTTTTCATCTTCATTATTCTATAAATTAGTAATTCCTATTTCAGATTTTGGATGAATGAATATTTTTATGTAAAAGCTATATTGCATTTTCTTTTGTAAATTTGAGAATAAAAGCAAAGAGAATGCTAAACCTTCAGAAAAAGATTAGAAGATTCATACAGAATTTTGGAATTTGAAAGACCTTAAAAGTTACCTGTGTAACCACTTTTTAAAAACTAGTTTAATTCATTTTAATAGCAAACTTACAGGAAAAGTGCAGAAGACAGACAACATTAAAAACATGTACTTACTTGTATGTAGGACAACTCAGAAAAGTGTAATGAATGGATGGAATCTACTGTATGATAAAAATGCTGCAAACACTACTTAGTTTCTATCGGTAAGAAATTTACTTGTTTTTAAAAAATCCAAATGCTAGGGTTGTCCAGAAACATTTGCAGGTTTATTTATAATTGTTATAAAGTTAAACTGCTGAAACTTGTTCACTGAAACATTTAGACTGTGCCAATGCTTTCTGTCCCCTCACTTACATAAATTAACATACAGGGATGCCTGGGTGGCTCAGTTGGTTAGCATCTCACATCATGATCCCAGGGTTGTGGGATTGAGTCCTGTGTTGGGCTTTCACTGAGCATGGAGCCTACTTGGGATTCTCCCCCTCCCCCTCCCCCTCTCCTTCTCCCTCTCCCTCCCCTTTTCCCCACTCACACATACTCTCTCTCTTTTTAAAAAAAAATCACATACAAATGAAAATGGAAAAACTACCAGTACCTGATTTTTGTCCCCTATTTTTCCCCATTCAATTATATACTTAGGTAGGTACTGTTTTGTTTTGTTTTGTTTGTTTTTAAGGTAGGTACCTTTTGACCTTATGGGGGAAAATGTCTAACATTCAGAACTACCAATAACAGGAAGAAAGAAAAAAGTGGGTTTTTGTTGTTGTCTAAAAATGAAATGTTTCCGGGGCGCCTGGGTGGCTCCGTGGGTTAGGCATCGGACTTTGGCTCAGGTCATGATCTCACAGTTTGTGAGTTCAAGCCCCACGTAGGGCTCTGTGCTGACAGCTAGGAGCCTGGAGCCTGCTTCAGATTCTGTGGCTCCCTCGCTCTCTGCCCCTCCCCCGCTTGCACTCTGTCTCTGTCTCTCTCAAAAATAAAATGTTAAAAAAAATTTTTAGATGAAATGTTTCCTGTCATAGTGGATTCTTAAGCACATTCTCCACATGTGTGGTGTGCTACTTTGGCATAATTGTTACGTATTTGGCATGGATAATACCCAGGCTGGTGTCTTCAAAAAAAGGACAACCAAACAGGCCTCACTTACCTCCTGCAAAGCACCAATGGCTACACACTCTGGAAGTGCAGATCTGTTTTGACATGGTGAGCAATTTCTCACACCAAATGCTGGAAAGGAACACTGGGAATCAGAATTTCATTGGATTCTGATAACATCTTAATTTCATGGACTATAACTGTATCAAGACTGTAATGATGAGGTCTCTTTAAGCAGCAAAGATGCTACAAAATTTTTGTATTAAAACTCACATAATTTTTAGAAAAATCTTTTTAGTCTATTTTCTTATACTTTACATTCCTTTATAACAAGTTAGTCCAGATTATAAAAAACATTAAGTCAAGTACATTGACAACATCAAAAAGAGCAGAAAAAGGATGAGATGGAAAAATTGGAAATCAGATGTAATAATTTAGAAAAACTCAGTGGTCCAAGAGTCCCTAATAGATTCTAAGAGTATCACTGTAGACCAAGTGCTATTCAGCATTATAAACCCAGTCATATAAAAAGAAATTTGCTTTAATATGTCTACTTTAAGAAGGCAGGAAAAATGTACATTGTATTTTTAAGAGTATTTTATACAAAGTGGTTCAAGTTTAAAAACATATTTAATTGCAGATACTCATTGGCTTCTTTTTCCAGCAATTTTGTATCTTGTACTAATCATTTTTCAGTGACATTAATAGTCAAGGGAAATTGCCCCTTTTGGGGGATGGGTTGAAATAATGAGCTTAGTTTTGAGTATGTTGTATATATATCTCTCTAAAATATTCAATGGGAAACAAAGTATATTTGTTAAAGAAGCTCTGTACGTACATGAATTGATTCACACAGTATTTAATCCATATATTTCAGAAATCAGTCCAGCTGCTGTATTTCCAAATCAAAGAGCTTTTCCTGGTACACACGTTTCTTCTTCCTTAGCTGAACAGTTGAGTCAGGTGGAAGGCAGAGACTCGTTTTCTTTGTTCCCTGTTAAAAATTATTCAGAGCTTTTGGGGCGCCTGGGTGGCTCAGTCGGTTGGGTGTCCGACTTCCGCTCAGTTCATGATCTCATGGTTTGTGGGCTCGAGCCTCATGTCGGGCTCTGTGCTGACAGCTCAGAGCCTGGAGTCTGCTTCGGATTCTGTGTCTCCCTCTCTCTCTGCCCCTCCCATGTTCTCACTCTGTCTCTGTCTCTGTCTCTCAGTAATAAATAAACATTAAAATTTTTTAAAAAACAAAATAAAATAAAAATTATTCAAAGCTTTTTAAGTTCCAGCTCCTCACTGTTGGTTTAGGTAATCAATATTTGACTCTCCTCTAGTTCCCTACTTAAGAATATCTTTTGTTAGACAAAATGTAAAATGTAGTACCTCACATTTCTATTCTAGTAGTTTTTCTTAAGGATTATCTGTATATGACCTGCAGAGGAGAAGATACCACTCAAGGCTATCTTGCCTTTTATTCTAAGTAAAACCAGCACTTACATTCTTACGAAGCATGTTTAAATCATACCTTCTATGAGGTGCTGGGTGGCTCAGTCAGTTGAGTTCTAACTTTTGATTTGGCTCAGGTCATGATCTCACAATTCATGGGATCAAGCCCCAGGTTGGGCTTAGTGCTGACAGTGTGGAGCCTCTTTGGGATTCTGTCTCTCCCCCTGCCCCTCTGCCGCTCTACTGCGCTCTTTCTCTCTCTCTCTCTCTCTCTCTCTCTCTCTCTCTCTCTCTCTCTCTCAAAATAAATAAATACACTTTAAAAATACACTTAAAAGTAATCACACCCTCTACAACCTTTGTTTATGGAGAATAAGATGTCTTTTTTTTTAGTGTTCATTTATTTTTTTTTTGAGAGAGAGAGCATGCTTACACACAGGGGAGGGGCAGAGAGAGATGAAGACACAGAATCCCAAGCAGGCTTTTTGCGCTGTCAGCATTGAGCCTGATGCAGGGGTTGAACCCACGAACTATGAGATCATGACCCAAGCCAAGATCAAGAGACTGAGCCACCCAGGCACCCCAGGATGGCTTTTTAATTTAGATTGCTGGCCCCTGTTTTTTTTTTTTTTATGGGTGTTATCCATAAAGAGTTTGATACCATAATTTATTTTAAAGATAGTACCATGCTTGTTAATTTTGCTGAATAAAATATGGATCGTTTGCAGAAGAAAAGGGACCTAACTGTATATTTTGGATGTCTGTCATTGCTTTGTAATCTGGGGATGTTGTTAACAAAGCCCTTTACATATAGATAAACGCTGAAAAGGGTGCTATTTGAATAGGCACACACATGAGGAACATTCCTTGATTTACAAAAGCATTTATTCCTTTTGGAATCTGTTTGCAGTATTCTTGTTGGCCTCATGATCAGCCCCAAGCTTCTGCTCATAAACAGCATTCCAGACCTTTTTGTTTCATATCAGGCTGATCTATCTGCCTCATGGTTTTTCAATAGCCCATAATTACACACAACAGTTTAAATGTACTTAAGAACATCTTTTAAGTGGTTTTGTCTCCCTTATTTACTTTTGTGGTTCATTCTAAAGAAATCATTTGATTATCTTACGTTGATGATTCTTCTAAGATTTAGATAGCCCAGTGCATTTGATTTATTATATGCCTGTTTCAGTAATCTTACCTTTTTTAAAAAACTTTTAATGTTTATTTTTGAGAGACAGAGAGACAGAACATGAGTGGGGGAGGGTAGAGAGAGGGAGACACAGAACCTGAAACAGGCTCCAGGTTCTGAGCTGTCAACACGGAGCCTGATGTGGTGCTTGAACTCACAAACTGCAAGATCATGACCTGAGCTGAAGTTAGACACTTAACTGACTGAGCCACCCAGGGACCCCAGTAATCTTATCTTTGAATATTTTGGAATAAGGAGCGAGCAGAGGATAATAGCTTCTCTTTGGGTGAACTTCCTCGCCATTTAATATGAACTAGGATTCAAAGGTAGCAGTATGAAATTGCTGTGAAGTTGATAAGATGCCCGTAGTAAGCTTACATTTTGTAGACAAAGGAAAATAGGTTGAAAACTATCATTTTATTATGCAGTTTGTTTGGCATAGGGGGTAAGGAGGATTTGTATTTCTTCAGTAAATCTTATGTTATCATATACTAGAATTTCTAAACTTAGACTTTAAGAGAAGCTGGGACACTAAAAGTAAGATGTTGGAGGATAATTCTTTTTTTTATTTTAATTTTTTTTATTTGAGTGTAGTTCATGTACAATGTTATATTAGTTTCAGGTGTACAACATAGTAATTCAGATAATTCTTCATTGATAACAAAACAGGCACACTCTGTATCCCACTAATGAAAAGGACAACTCATGCACAAAAACTGGTACGACACTATGAACCCCTAGAAAGCAAGAAGTGAGCTCTTTTAAAATGATGGCTGTTGGTTTTTGGTTTTTTGGTTTTGTTTTTTTTTTTCTGCTTAGAATAAAAATAGGGCAGGGGCATCTGGGTGGCTCAGTCAGTTAAGCGTCCAACTAAGGTCAGGTCATGATCTCACCATCTGTGAGCATCTATGAGTTCAAGCCCCACGTCGGGCTGTATGCTGACAGCTCAGAGCCTGGAGTCTGCTTCGGATTCTGTGTCCCTCCCTTTCTCTGCTCCTCCTCCACTCACCCTTTCTCAATCTCTCAAAAATAAATAAACATTTAAAAAATTTTAAAAAAGAATAAAAATAGTGCATATTATTGTAGAAAATTTAGAAAGTACATTTATAAAAATTGCTCAAAATCTTTGTTAACAGGGGCGCCTGGGTGGCTCAGTCGGTTGAGCATCTGACTTCAGCTCAGGTCATGATCTCACAGCTCGTGGGTTCAAGCCCAGTGACAGGCTCTGTTCTGACAGCTCGGAGCCTGGGGCCTGCTTTGGATTCTGTGTCTCCCTCTCTGCTCCTCCCCTGCTCATGCTCTGTCTCTGTCTCTCTCAAAATAAATAAACATAAAAAAAAAAAAATCTTTGTTAACATTTAGGTGCATTTTATTTTAGTCTTTTTTCTGTGTGTGTTTTATAGTAAAACATATCATGTAAAACATAGTTTAACATGAAGTATCATCAAACCTGTGTCAAGGAGAATATCCCAGATGACCCCTGTATTTTATCTCTTCTTAATCACAACTCATAATTCCTTCCTAAGGATAGCTATTATGCTGACTCTTATGATAATCATTTCCTTGCTTTTCATAGCTTTTCTATTTTCTGATATATGCCCAAGTTTAATGTAGTTTAATTGTTTCAGCTTTTGAATTTTATATAAATTAAATCATAGCATCTTCTTTGGTGTCTTGCTTCACACAATACGATGTTTTAAAATTTTGTACTATTGAGGGGTGCCTGGGTGGCTTACTTATTTAAGTGACTCTTTTTACATTTTTTTAAGTTACTTATTTTGGGAGAGACCGAGTACCAGCAGGGAGAGAGAGAGAATCTCAAGCAGGCTGTCAGGGCTTGAATCCACAAACTGTGAGATCATGACGTGAGCTGAAGTCAAGGGTCGGAAGCGTAATCAGCTGAGCCACCCAGGTATCCTGATACTGACTCTTGATTTTGGCTTACAGCATAATCTCACGGTTCATGAGATCGGGTCCTGGTTCGTGAGATCGAGCCCCGTTTCATGAAATTGAGTCCTGCATCGGGCTGTTAACACAGAGCCTAGTTGGTATTCCCTCCCTCCTTTCTCTTTCTTTCTCTGCCCATACCCCACTTGTGCACACTCTCCCTCAAAATAAATAAGCTTTAAAAAAATTGTGCTATTGAGAAAACTATAGTTCTTCTGGTATTTTTTGTTTGTGTTTTGTCTTCTTAAAAATATAATGAATACAAGCCAGTTCTGCTGTATAATAGTCTATTGTATGGCTATACCACAATTTACTTTTCTATTCTCTTGTTGATAGATATTTATTTTTTTTCTAATTTTTGTATACTATGAATGATTCAGTTATCAACATTCTTGAACATATGTCCTGGTTCACATGTGCACAAAATTCTCCAAAGTATATAACTAGGAGTAGAATTGCTTAGTCATTGTGTGTATGTATCTTCAGCTCTAGTAAATAAAGCTAAACTGTTTCCAAAACAGTTGTACCAATTTGGACTACAAGCAGAAGTATATTAAGGTTCTGTATGCCAATACTTTTGCTCTTAATAATTTTTTATGAGGTTTAAAAAAGGTATTAAAATATAAAACATCACTAGCAAATAATTGAGAGGGTTGGAAAAGTATTCTAAAGTCTTTCTATTGCCCAGAAAACAGATGGGCAAAGGCAAATTGTCTAAAATAAGATAATAGAAATAAACACAAAGATGTCACTAATTATCTTAAATGTAAATGAATTTAACACTCCAGTTGAAAGACAAAGAGTGTTTGGATTGATTTTAAAGCACTAGCATCCACTTGCAAAAGAATGGAGTTGATCCCTTACCTCACACCATGTACAAAAATGAACTCAAAATGGATCAGTAACCTAAATATAAAAGCCAAAACCATAGAACTTTTAGAACTTCATGAGCTTGGATTTAGCAGTGAATTCTTACCTATGACACCAAAACACAAGCAACAAAAGTAAAAATAGACAAATATGGACATCATCACATTTAAAAACTTTTGTGCCTCAAAGCATATATCAAAAAATGAAAAGATAGCCCACATACTACAACATGGATGAACCTTGAAAACATTGTGCTATGCTAAATGAAATATACCAGACATAAAATAACAAATATTACATGATTCCACTTATATGAAATATTAGGAGTAGGCAGATTCATAGAAACAGAAAGTAGATTTGAGGTTACCAGGGGCTGGGAGAAGGGGAGCATAGGGATTTATTCTTTAATGGTTACAAAGTTTTTCACTGGAGTGATAAAAATGTTGTGAAAACAGGTAGTGTTAATGATAGCACAACATTGTCACTGTAATTAATGCCACTCCCTTTTACAATCATGAATGGTTAAAAAGGCAAACTTTATATATTCATCACAAGTTTTAAAAATTAGTAATGTAATATACCAAAAACCATTAAATTGTACACTTTAAATGAATGAATTGTATGCTATGTGAATTATATGTCAACAAAGCTTTTTAAAAAAAAAAACAAAAATTAAAAACACACTAATAATCCTGTTTATTTACAAGAGATACATATAAATCATAAGGATACAGAAATATAAACAATAAATTGGTGGGGAAAATATATGAATATTAGATATATTAATATCAGATCAAGTGGACCTTAAGGCATCAAACATTACCAGAGACAAAGAAGGGGTTACTTTATAATGACAAATATTCATTTAACAGAAGAAAGAACAATTTTAAAATTTGTATGTAGTTAGTAATATAGTTTGAAATACATGCACCAAAAATGGATACAACTAAAAGAGTAGACAAATTCTATTCTTAATTATAATGGAAGATTTTAACACAACTTTCTAGTATTGATAAGCAGTCAAATATTCAATAAACAGAAGATTTGAACAACTCAATGAACATACAGAAAGATGTTCACAAGCTTTTTTTTTGGTAAGCAGTGTAGTATAAACAACATAAATTGGAGGGTTCTTTATGATCTAGGACAATGTTAATTGAAAAGAAGCAGACCACGGGGTGCCTGGGTGGCTCAGTCGGTTAAGAGTCCGACTTTGGCTCAGGTCATGATCTCACGGTCCATGAGTTCAAGCCCCGTGTCGGGCTCTGTGCTGACAGCTCAGAGCCTGGAGCCTGCTTCAGAATCTGACTCCCTCCCTATCTGCCCCTCCTTGCTCATGCTCTGTCTCTGTCTCCCAAAAAAATAAATGTTGGAAGTTGGACGCTTAACTGACTGAGCCACCCAGGCACCCCTCAAAAGAATTCTTTACATCCACTAACATTTCCATTTGGCTTTTTTATATCTCATCTGATGTTTCCCATCTGTTCATTCATGTGTCCACTTTTTCCACTATATTTTTAAACACATTTATCATAGTTATTTTTTAAGTCTGATATTTTCGTCATCAGTGATTGTTTCTGTTGATGACTTACTTTTTTTAATGTTTATTTTTTTAATTTATTTTTCTTTTTTGAGAGAGAGAGAGAGAGAGGAGAGAGTGGGGGAGGGGCAGAGAGAGAGACACACACACACAGAATCCAAAGCAGGCTCCAGGCTCCAAGCTATCAGCACAGAGCTCAGTGCAGGGCTCAGACTCACGAACTGCGAGACCATGACCTGAGCCAAAGACAGACACTTAACCAACTGAGCCACCCAGGTGCCCCTTAATGTTTGTTTATTTACTTAGAGAGAGAGAGAGAGAGAGAGAGAGTGTGTGTGTGTGTACGTGAACAGAGGAGGGACAGAGAAGGGGGGAGAGAGAATCCCAAGGAGGCTCCATGCTGTCAGTGCAGAGCCCCATCTCAGGAACCTTGAGATCATGACCTGAGCCAAGGTCAAGAGTCAAGACACTTAACAGACTGAACCACCCAGGTGCCCCAGATGACTTACTTTTTGAGATTGAACCAGATTTTCTTCTTCACATCTTTTGACTTTTGGTTTAGTAATGAACATTGTGGATAAAAGAAGAGTCTAAAATATTTATGTTCAGAAAAAAATACACTGTTTTGTCAAGCTACTACGATGAAGGGCTAAATGAATGTAGTCTGTTAGCTGTATCTGGGCTTTGCTGTTGGCTTAGTTTGATTCATTTCATTATAGGTTTCAAATGATTTGAGGGCAGGATGAACATTCGCCTAAGTTTGGTTTAAGACCTCAGTGCTTATAGGATTTCTTGTAGTTCTCTTTCTATGCCTTTAGTCTTTGGTAAACCCTATACTCTGGCACTTTAGGAAAGAACTCTCACAACTTTTTTTTTTTAATGTTTCATTTATTTTTTGAGAGAGAGAGTGCAAGCAAAGGAGGGACTGAGAGAGAGGGTGACAGAGTAGCCAAAGCTGGCTCCACGCTGATGGGCTGACAGCAGTGAGCCCAATGTAGGGCTTGAACCCACGAATCGAGAGATCATGACCTGAGCTGAAGTTGGACACTTAACCAACTGAGCCACCCAGGCACCCGAAAACTCTCTAAACTTTAATACCCCTTGGCCAACCACAGTTGGACACTGTCTTGTAATCAGTGAAGGCCAGCATTGCCCAAAAGTTTTGTCTCAGCTCTCTTGCCCTTCTCAGGCTTCAGCAGGGCTTGTGTACCCACACTTAAGAGGATTCTCTCAGTTCTCTTGTCTTGCCTCTATTCATACTTGTGAGTACTTGGTAAAGGCCTATAGAAAAGAGTTGGCAGGTGATTGTAAGCTCTTTTTGTGTTCACAGCCCTAGATACTCTTAGCTGTCATGCTATCCAGTACTCTTATGCTTTAAGAATTTGTTAAATGTTCAGCTGTTTCTTCCTACTCACATCTGTGGGGGGTGTCCTCTTCAGCTCACTGCATCATCAAGGATAAAGGCAGTTTTAGAAATCTTCTCTCTTAGAAAAGGGTTGTCACTTACTAGTTTTTTTAATATACTGGTTTCTTTGTGTCATTAGCTCTTAATGAGCTTTAAAGAAAAGATTTTGTAGGTTTAGTAAGTGACTTGTTAGGTGTCTTGGCTTGTTATTAGGGTAGAAGCAAAATTTGCTTGCATCTTTTTACATCCTGAGCAGAATTGGAAATAACTTTTTCACATTTAAGCATATCTGATGTGATATTTCATCCTATCTAAACAACCAATAATTGAAAGACTTATCCTTAGGATGTAAGGGGGAGGGGTGTTTTTTCCTACCACTAAGAAAAACACTATCAACTAATTGTAAAATGCTGTCAGTTGTTTGATGCATCCCACCTTAAGAGATTTTTAGATGAGATCATTGTCAAAATTGATTAAATATGGTGCTTGCCATCTGCACACATGTGAACTTATTATCCTGATAGATTATCCACTCAACATCAACTCCTCAATGTTTCTGTCAACAGGCCATTTGAGGAAATCATAGGAGGTCTGTTGTTTGAAAACTCTACATTGAATGGCAAAAATGTTGATATTGCTAAGGTATAGTGTTGGGTAATTGAAGATTCTATGTACTTTCTACTTTTGTGTATAGTAGGAAGTTTTTATAATTAAAAGATTAAAAATAAAGCAAGCAATCTCCCGTTGGCATTTTCTGGTATGAACAAGAAAGCAACTGCATTGGGGTGACTGGCTGGTTTGTTTGGTAGAACATGGAGCTCTTGATCTTGGGGTTGTGAATTCAAACCCCATGCTGGGTGTAGAGCTTACTTTAAAAAAGCAAGCAAGCAAGCACCTGCATTAACATTTTTAGACTGGATATCAGTGGTTGGGAACAAAATTCCAGAGATGATAGTGGAAAGCTCTCTTTTAAGAAATGCTGTATTTTTCTTCTTAATTATGTTTTGGGATGCCTGGGTGGCTCACTTGGTTGAGCATCCAACTTCGGCTCAGGTCATGATCTCATGGTTTGTGGGTTCGAGCCCTGCATTGGGCTTTGTGCTAACAGCTCAGAGCCTGGAGACTGCTTCGGGTTCTGTGTCTCCCTCTCTCTCTGCCCCTCTCCTGCTCGTGCTCTGTCTCTGTTTGTCTCTTAAAAATAAATAAACATTAAAAAGAATTTAAAAAAATTTTTTAATGTTTATTTTTGAGAGAGAGTCACACACATACAGAGTGAGTACCGGGGAGAGGCAGAGAGAGAAAAACACAGAATCTGAAGCAGGCTCCAGGCTCCAAACTGTCAGCACAGAGCCTGATGTGGGGCTCGAACTCACGAGCTGTGAGATCATGACCTGAGCTGAAATCGGATACTTAACCAACTGAGCCACCCAGGCAACACCCCCCCAATTATGTTTTTAATGGCACATAAGAAAGAATGTGTGTTGAGTCATTATATCGCCTACCGAAAACTAATGTAATGTTAGAAGTAAATTATATCTAAATTAAAAAAAAGAAGTGTATGGAAAACAGAATATAGATGTTAGATTCAAAAAGAGACTCAGAAAAATCAGACTCTGTGAAAAGGTATTAGGGATACCTAAGCCAGTTTGTTTTTATTGTCTTTTTAAAGTTCACATAAACTGATTATTTTTATAAACTGATTTTGAAAAATCTATGACTCACCTGCCCTTCCTCTCCAGAAAAAGAAAAAAAAAAGAAAAGAAAAAGAAAAATCTATGACTAGATAATCTTAAGGAGTCATTTCAATAAATAAAAAATATATATTCGACAGTAAATTTCATATATTAAAAAATAAATTAAAAAAAATAAATAAAAAGTAAGCTGATAAAATATATATATTCAAGGTTATAAGTCATAGTTTGAGTTATAGTTTAAGCAGCATAATTTTTAGTAGAGTATTCTTTTCTCTAAATAAAAAAAAGTATGTAAGTACCATATGGTTAACATTTGTAGTGTGTTCAAGATATTGCTCTTCTTCATAGGTTGTGAAACGCTTCTGTTGCTTAAATCAGTGACAAAAACAGTTTTTTTAATGGGAATATTTCTGGAAACCTTACTATTGATATTATTATTACGTAATTGTATCCTTTTTCCAGAAATTTTTGTAATGCTAAAATTACTATCTAGTAACAAGAAAAATAGACTAGGAAAATTATTCCTATTTTGTAATAAAAGTTTGATAGAATTAAAATATACATCACTTTAGCAGTATACAGTGTTTTCATAATGTAGTTAAAAATAAGAATATCTAAGGGTACCTGCCTGGATGGCTCAGTTGGTTAAGCATCCAAATTCAGCCTAGGTCATGATTTCACAGTTCATGAGTTCGAGCCATGTGTCCAGCTCTGTGCTGACAGTGTGGAGCCTGGAGTCTGCTTGGGATTCTGTGTCTCCCTCTCTCTGCCCCTCCCGCCGCTCTCACTCTGTCTCTCTCTCTCTCACACTCTAAAAAAAAATAAACCTTTTTTAAAAAGTATAAAAACAAGAATATCTAACCTAGAAGGCCAAATCTTAATGTTCTATCTTTAATAATTTTCACTTGTGTTAAACAGTCTATACTTTTTTAATATACAATGCTATTTTAGAATAGAGAATGTATGCTTTGTTACATTTTAAATTTCAGTTTGTAATGTCACATAAACTAAAGAACATTAAGTTTTAAATTCTTAAAATTTTAAAGTGTCAACATATTTCAGAAATTAAAAATAGACTTTTTAGGGGTGTTTGGGTGATTCACCTAGTTAAGTGAGTGACTTGATTTTCGCTCAGGTCATGATCTCACATTGTGTGATTGAGCCCTGCCTGGGGTTCTGGGCTCTGAACTGAGCATGGAGACTGCTTAGGATATTCTCTCACCCATTCTTTCTCTCTCTCCCTCCCTCTCTGCCCTTCCCCTGCTCTCATGCGGCTTCTCAAAATAAATAAACTGAAAAATTTTTAAAAGACTTTTAAAATAAAACTAGATTTCTCATGACTTCTTATTCTTGATTGAATTTAAAATACACTTTTCATATAAGTAGTGTACTTCAATTCTTTGGGGAATTACAACATTGGCTGTTCATTTGCAGAGATGGTGTTTCCATAATGTCACATTACTATTATAATTTTCAATATTTTATTATTATTTTCTTATATATATATTATTTCTTATATAGACTTAGAGAATCTTTTTTATTAACTCATGTATTTGAATTACACAAGAAAATTAAAACCCATTTTAAAATGGCAGCCTTTCTAATTTGAAAATATCAAAACTTTGTTTCATAATAGACTTGTGAATTTTTTTGATCCGGGTAAAGAACAGCCTCACTATATGAAAAATATAAGTGTATTTTGTCTGTCACATTGGTGGTAAAATTTGGGGCAGTTTTTTTTGTTTTTGTTTTTTTTTTTTTTTGTTAACTGAATGAAATTGGATTTAATTGTGTATAACCATTTTTTGTTTGTTTGTTTGTTTTTAGATAATAAATCCTAGTGCTTTCCTAAGCTTCCAACTTAGGAAGCTAGAAAAAGAGCAAATTAAATCCCAAATAAGCAGAATAAAAGATCAGAAACAATTAAATTGAGAACAAAAAGTTCATAGAGAAAAAAACCATACCAAAAACTGGTTTTTTTGAAAAGAACAAAAAGATTGATAAATATCTAACCAAGCTACTAAGAAAAAAAAGAGAAATAAGTTGCTAATAATCAAGAATGAAAGAAAGGTCATCACTGCAAATCACATGAGTATTAGAAGGATAATAAAAGAATATTATGAACAACTCTTTGCCCACAAGGTTGGTAACTAATGCCTTGAACATACACATCTACCAAAATTCAGAGAGAAATATAGGCATTATCTATTAAAGAAACTCAACCAATAATCAATAACCTTCTAAAACAGAAAGCACTCAGCTCAGGTGGTTTCACTGTTGAATTCTAGCGAACATTTAAAGAAGAAATGATACCTAAGTGCCTGGTGGCTCAGTCAGTTCAGCGTTCGGACTCTTGATTTCTGCTCAGGTCCTGATCTCACAGTTTGTGAGTTCGAGCCCCACATTGGGCTCTGTGCTAACAGTGTAGAGCCTGCTTGGGATTCTGTCTCTCTTCCCCTCTCTCTGCCCCTCCCCTGCTCATGCTTGTGCTCTCTCCCTCTCAAAAATAAATAAATAAAAATTTAAAAAAATAATAAAGAAAAAATGATACCAATTCTCTAAATCGCTTTCAGAAAATAGAAGGAGAGGGAACACTTCCTAACTCATTCTGTGAAGCCAGCATTACCCTCATACCAAGACAATGAAAAGACCAGCCATACTAGGATAGAATATTGGCAAAACACATATCAAAGATTTGTGTCCTAAAATATGCAAAGAACTGTTAACAATAGGAAAACAGAGTGCCTGCGTGGCTCAGTCCTTAAGCATTTGACTTCGTCTCAGGTCATCATCTCAAGGTTTGTGAGTTCGAGTTCCACATCTGATGAGCTCATGCCCTGTTTTGGGTGAGCTTGAGCCCTGCTCTGGGTGAGCACAAGCTCCATTCCGGGTGAATGTGAACCTCACTTTTCTCTCTCTCTCTCTTTCTCTGTCTCCCCCTCTCTCCCTCTCTTTCTCTTTCTCTTTCCCTTTCCCTCTCTCTCCTTCTCCTTCTCTCTCTCCTTCTCCCTCTCCTTCTCCCTCTCTCCATCTCCATCTCTCTCTCTCCCTCCATTTCCCTCTCTCTGCCCTTGGTGGGATTCTCTGTCTCTCCTTCTCTCTCTTTGCCCCTTGCTCACTAGCGCTCTCTTTCTCTCTCTGTCTCTGTCTCTGTCTCTCTCTCAAAAATAGTGTCACATCCCTTCCACCTTCATTGTAAAAGACAGTATTACAGGAGAAAAACAAATAGAAGTTTAACATATATACTTCCTGCATACATGAGAGATTCCCAGGAAAATTGAGTAAATCTCTGAAGTAGCCCAAGTAACCAGGGTAAATACTGTCTCCAGCTAAGCCAAAAGAAAATGGGGAAGGGGGAGTGGGTTAAGGAAAGACCAGTAACGGATTGTTACTAGGAAAAGCACAGTAAACAAGTGTATGGTTGTTATGTAGATTTAAATCCTTGTCTTCTCTATTGATAAAAGTTTCAAGAGTTTTAGGAGCGTCTGGGTGGCTCAGTCGGAACCAACTTCGGCTCAGGTCATGATCTCGCGGTCCGTGAGTTTGAGCCCCGTGTCGGGCTCTGTGCTGACAGCTCAGAGCCTGGAGCCTGTTTCAGATTCTGTGTCTCCCTCTCTCTGACCCTCCCCTGTTCATGTTCTGTCTCTCTCTGTCTCAAAAATAAATAAACGTTAAAAAAAAATTAAAAAAAAAAGTTTCAAGAGTTTTAGTCATTTTCGTCTTCCTAGTACAGAGAGGGAGACACCTTACAAATGGAGATTTTCCTTACAAATGTAAATGCCTTTTATAAAAGGGTAACTTCTACTTGGTTTTCAGAGCTGCTTCTATGTCTGGTGTTCCTTTTTTCTCTTAATTTTATTTTCAGTGTTTATTTATTTTTAAGAGAGAGACAGAGCACAAGCAGGGAAGGGGCAGAGAGAGAGGGAGACAGAGAATTGGAAGCAGGCTCCAGGCCCTGAGCTGTCAGCACAGAGCCCTACACGGGGCTCAATCTCACGAACCGGGAGATCATGACCTGAGCTGAAGTCAGATGCTTAACCGGCTGAGCCACCCAGTTGCCTCTGTGTCTGGTGTTTCTTAAAAATAACCAGCTCAAGATAGTCCTTATGCCAAAGACGCATATTATGAGGTATTATATTCTGCCACCCTCACAGCCACAATAAAACAGAATAGACTGTGTGGCTTAAACAACAATCTATTTTCTTACAGTCCTAGTGGCCAGAAGTCCAAGATTAGGGTGCCAGCCTGGTTGGATTGTGTTAAGAACTCTCTGGCTTGTGGATAGCTACCTTCTCACCGTTTCCTCACATGGCAGAGAGAGAAAGTGCTCTGACATCTCTTCTTATAAGGGCACTAGTCCTATCATGAAGGCCCCACTCCCGTGGCTCATCTAAACCTAATCCCAAAGGTCCCATCTCCAAAACCCATCACATTGTGTGTTAAGTCTTCACCATATGAATTTTAAGAGAACACAGTTCAGTCTGTAATACATTTTGTTTATTCATTCATCGGTTTATTAACATTCATGTTGTTTCCACTTTGGGCTATTATGATTAGTGTGCCATGAGCATTCCTGTAGAAGTTTTCGTTTGAACACTTGTTTTCAGTTCTTTTGGGTATATGCCTATGAGGGGAATTGCTAGGTCTTATGGTAATTCTATGTCTAACTTTTTGAAGAACTTCCAGAATGTTTTCTACTGCAGCTACACTATTTACATTCCCACCAGCAATGTACAAGAGTTCTAATTTCTCCATATTCTTGCCAACACTTTTTATTTTCTGTTTTGTTTTTTTTTTAATTATGGCCATCCTAGTATATGAGAAGTGATATCTGATTGTAAAATGAGTTTTTATATGTAGCTTTCTCCCTATAATTTATTCTATAGAAGAAGGTACAATTATCATTATGTTAAATGATATGTATGTAAATATACTGCAGATTAAAAAAATTTTTTAATGTTTATTTATTTTTGGGAGAGAGACAGAGACAGAGACAGAGTGTGAGCAGGGGAGATGCAGAAAGAGAAAGGGAGACACAGAATCCAAAGCAGGCTCCAGGCTCTGAGCTTTTAGCACAGAGCCCAACGCGGGGCTTAAACCCAGGAACCGCGAGATCATGACCTGAGCCGAAGTCAACGCTTAACCGACTGAGCCACCCAGGCGCCCCAAATATACTGCAGATTAAATGATTGTTACATATATTGATGAGTGCTGAGAAATACATAGAATTTTTGTATTGTTACATTGTGTACACCTCAAACTAATATTAACACTATATGTTATACTTGAATAAACAAATAAATAAAAATTAAAAATAATAAAGTGACTCTGGGTTTAGGTACAAGCCTGGAGTTTGACTTGCTAAATGAGTAAGTATTATAGTGCACGAGAAGATTCTTCTATAGAGATATTGTTTTGACATTGTAATATTCAGTTGTGTTTAATTTGACACAAATACATTCCTTTAGAACAGGAATGCACATTGGAGGAACTCTTTATTATAGAAGCTTCTGACTTTGCCAGAGGCTTCTAGTTTGATACAACACATAATTATAATGTCCAAAGTGAGAAAGATTTAAAATAACATATGCTTGAATTTGAATGTAAAGAATTATTATTATTTTTTAATGTTTATTTATTTTTGAGAGACAGAGAGAAACAGAGCATGAGCAGGGCAGGGGCAGAGAGAGGCGGGGGGGGAGACACAGAATCTGAAGCAGGTTTCAGTCTCTGAGCTGTCAGCACAGAGCCCGACGCAGGGCTGGAACTCATGAGCCATGAGATCATGACCCAAGCCAAAGTCAGATGCCCAACCGACTGAGCCACCCAGGCGCCCCTTGAATGTAAAGAATTATTAAATAATGATGTTATCAGTCATCAAGCCTACCCTCTGGTCATTATTACCAAACAGTGAATACCTTCAATTAAAAAAATATATGAACAGCTATTTCATAGGGTAACTCATTCCATTTTAGACAGCTCTATTTATCAGCCATAAATTCTTGTGCATACTGAGTTAAAAACTGCTGTCCTTGAACACACACTGATTGGATCTTATGTTCTCGCTAGCTGTTAAGTCCTTTTTTCCACATAAAGACAACTATCATATCTTCTCTAGTGTTTTTCTTGCTCCACACCAGACACTTCAGTTCTTTCTACCCATCACAATTTAGAGTTCTTCACTATTCTCTTCTGAATGTGCTCCAGTTTGTGGAAATCCATCCTAAAGTGTGTTTCATCTGGTCCACAGAATGGAACTAACACATAGTATAGTTTACATGCTTGTAATGGCCCTGTAGTTTAGATATGTGTGTTCCCTATCTGCAGGTGAATAACCTTTGGCTCAGACAGGTGAAGAAATTTTCCCAAGGTCATGCAATAAGTGGAAGAACTGAGTTTTAAGTCCACTTCAGATTTCATTGCCTGTAAAGCCATGTTCTTTTCATTAATAATCATAATATCAATATTGATAAACTACCATTTATTGCATAAATAATATATACTCAACATGGTACTAAGTACTTAGACTCCCATCTAAGCCTCACAGAAGACTTTTGAGGTAGAGAGTACTGACTTTATAAATGAGAAAATTAAAGATCAGAAAAGGCAAATAATTTGCCAAATTCCACTAAGAGTGGCATAGTCAGGATTTAGAACCAATGTGATTCCAAAGACTGTTCTCTTAATATTGTATTATTCTGCCTATGCTGTTCCATGATGTAGTTGATATTCATTAATTAGCACAGCCAACAGGTGTTTCAGTGTTGTAAATCTATAAGATCATTTGTATGATTAAAAACACATAATTTGTGACCGTCACAAATTTATTATTTTTCTTTAATTTCCTTTGATGCAAAAACATTGCTGATTGACTATATATTGATATAGCCTTTCTGTCAGTTCTTAACAAAATGGTAAAATAAGAAATAACTGTGTTTTAAAATTTGTCTTCTTTTAGGTCCACCTCATTCATTTAACCGAGATGAGACAATAATCATTGCTTTGGCATCAGTCTCTGTATTAGCTGTTTTGATAGTTGCCTTATGCTTTGGATACAGGATGCTGACAGGTAAAAGTATCTCCTTTTGTTTTTTTGTATCAAATATACCATTTAGTCAGAATCAGTTTTTTCCTTTTTAAAGTTTCTATGCTAAAAAAAAACTCTGTGCTACAGTAGGTCCCATCCTCTCTTCGCAAACTTTTTTTCTTAGTTTTTATGAAAACTTACAAGCATATACAAAATATCTATCACCCAACTTCAATGATTATTACATCTATATATCATCCATAGCCCCACTCACCACACCCTTCATGGTACTGGGTATTTTGAAGTAAATTGCATATGTCATTTATCTGTGAAAACTTTAGTATTATCTCTGAAATATAAGGACTTAAAATATATGTAACCACAATACTATTTTCACACCAATAAATAAATAAATAAATAAATAAATAAATCTTCAGTATCATCAACTGTCCAGTCAGTTCTTTTTTTTTTTTAATATTTATTTTAATGTTTATTATTTTTGAGAAAGAGAGAGAGACAGGGCACAAGGAGGGGAGGGGCAGAGAGAGAAGGAGACACAGAATCTGAAGCAGACTCCAGGCTCTGAGCTGTCAACACAGTGCCTGACGTGGGGCTTGAACTCACAAGCTGTGAGATCATGACCTGAGCTGAATGAAGCTGGACGCCCAACTGACTGAGCCACTCAAGCACCCCCAACTGTCCAGTCACTGCTAATAAATTTTAGGTTTAATGAGCTTTTTAGAAAATCAGTACCCATTCATTCATTTGAATCACTTTTTTTAAGTTATTAAAACCTTCTTTAATGTTTCTGCAATATTTCTTTGAATTTTAAATTAGGTCTGTTACTGGAACTATCTCCCAAAATTCAGCTTTAATGTTATTATTCATCATTCATCTTCATTTATAGATAATTCTTAGTTTAGTAAATAGTTTTACTCTTGGTGACATTGGGCATAAATCTTGCTGCCTACCTTCTGTAGTTCTTCTTTTTTAGCAATTATAAGAAAAAGTGTAATAAAGATTTTGAGAGAACCGTACATTAGCAACTTCTTTTTCCTATTGTTATAGGAGACCGTAAACAAGGTCTTCACAGTATGAACATGATGGAGGCAGCAGCATCAGAACCCTCTCTTGACCTAGATAATCTGAAACTGTTGGAGGTAAGATTGCTTTTAGAACATATGGACTGTTCTTTCTGCTCTCATAGTATATCTGAGACAGTAACTTCATTCACTCACTACATCATTTATCCATTTATTCCTTGAGCATTTATTAACTATCAGTTTGGTACCAAGGTCTATTTCAGGCACTGAGAATATAGGTAAAAACTACAGAGAGCCGCCTTGAGACTTGTATTCTAGTGGGAAAGAGTCTACAAAGAGGTGAAACAAATAAATGTATATTACTTCTAGTAGTAGTAAGTGCTATAGAGAAAAATAAAACAGATAAAAAGAAAAAGGTGGAAAGCGGTTTAGTAAAGAAAGTATATTTAGAAAGGAGACAGAAAGTGTATTTAGAAAGGAGATGATCTTTGAGTATAGACTGCAATAGTGTATAGGAATAAAGACATGTGAAATTCTGAGAAGAATGTGCCATTCAAGCAACCCATGGTATATGCCAAATAAATATTCCTTGTCTGTGCATATATTGCATATTTTTATAGGTACATACAACTGTTATATGGTAATATCTCAGAACCTATGTTATAGTCTTACCATGATGAATGTTTTTATGATTATTATTAGAATAAATAAACTATGATCCCCATACTAGAGACTGTTAAATAATAGATATGGTAGATTTAATTATATAAAACATTTTAGGAACCTTCTGTTTGGGAGAAAAATACAATAAACAACGTTAAAATATTCAAAAAAGCATTTCAACACATAAAGTAGAATTGTTAAAGAGCTAGTATAAATCAATATAGAAGCAACAATCCATAAAAAATGGACCAAAAAGATGAAGTGTCAATTCATAAAAGAATTAAAGGTAGCTTTTGAATGCATAATAAGATGTCCAATTTACTAAATTGAAAAAAAAATACTAGTTAAAACCACAGGATTTTATCCTGGACTGAGTAAAATACTCCCAAACATTGCTGATTTAACTATATATTGATACAGCCTTTCTAAAAGGCAGTCTGTTTATTAAGTAATTAACCTAGAAATAGTTAAATATGACAAAAATATTAAATAAATGATGGTAAATCCTTAACCTGTTTCAGTAAAGTAAAATCCCCAGAAGCCAAAAATGAAGAGAATGGGTTGCATTTTGCTGATTTTATTTTTTTATTGTGTCCTGTATATTGTGAATGTTATATTGAGGAGACCTTGTGTTCTGGTAGGTTTTTCTAAAGTGTGTTTATTTCCATTATTTGTTTTAATAGGCAGTTAACTTGGTTGGACGTACTGTGAACTCCTTGTCTCTTAGATGGAAGCTCAAATCTCACTGCAATTGTTTTATCTTTAGCTGGAATTGGTCTCAAGTATTCATTTCATTTCCCCCTCTCTCACTCTTCTTTGTGGGATTCTCCTCTCCCTTTCCAGCATTTTTCGTTGTCCTAAATTCTGTCCTCTGGCTCCTAGGGCCAGGAAGACTATAGATTTTCTATCGCAGTTCTCACTGCACTGTGCAGTGTTCGTGTCAGCCTGCTTTCAGGCTAAAAGCTATAAAAATGAGTAGTTCACCCTATGGCATTCCTTTCTTTTAAGTGTTGACTCCCCTCAGAATCTACTTCCTTTTGTTCATTCTCTAGCACTTTTAGATTTCTTTTTAAAATTTTGTTCAGAGTTCATAGTTGTTATCTTTGGGAGGGCTGGGTCTGATAGGAGTTTCCTGAGCCATATGAGATGTAGAATTTATTAGTTTCTTGACAGTGGAGTAATTTAAACTATAAGCAATAGAGAACTGTGGTATACATTTGGATTTACACTTTTCTAGAAAATTGATTGTTCAATTGTGATATGAATTAATACCTTGCTTTCTTCAAAACAAATTTACAGCTGATTGGCCGGGGTCGATATGGAGCAGTATATAAAGGTTCCTTAGATGAACGTCCAGTTGCTGTAAAAGTGTTTTCCTTTGCAAACCGTCAGAATTTTATCAATGAGAAGAACATTTACAGAGTGCCTTTAATGGAACATGACAACATTGCTCGCTTTATAGTTGGAGATGAGAGAGTTACTGCAGATGGACGCATGGAATATTTGCTTGTGATGGAGTATTATCCCAATGTAAGTTCTTTATAAAAATTAAACTGACATTTATATTAGCTGTCAATCAGAATTTTAGGAGGACTACTGTTATGTAGAACATTGGTGGTTTGCAAACTGGTTAATAAATGGTTTGCTGTGAGATAAGGATCTCACATCAGAATGTGAATCAACCAAGTCACTAGTTAACTTTTTAGTTCATCTGTCTGTCTGTCTGTCTGTCTCTCCCTCTCAGCAAGACTTTCTTGATGAAGGAAACAGTGTTTTGACTGACGTTCATTCTTGTGCAAGCTCCTTATCCCTGACTGGTAAATACTTTGTGGATGAGCACCTTGAATAGCACTGACACATACATATTTATGAAAGCTTTCTGTTTCATACTTGTAAAACATAACAATTTAATTTGTATTTGTACTGGTAAGAGATACAGTATAAAGAAAGAATGTAAAAGACTATGTTTTCTATCTTAATTTCAGAAACAAAAGAAACATTTAATATGAAATACTCATTTATACTTTTTAACATTGGAGAAAAAAATTAATAATTTTATTTTATTTTATTTTTTTTTTAATTTTTTTTTTTTAACGTTTATTCATTTTTGAGACAGAGAGAGACAGAGCATGAACGGGGGAGGGTCAGAGAGAGAGGGAGACACAGAATCTGAAACAGGCTCCTGGCTCTGAGCCATCAGCACAGAGCCCGACGCGGGGCTGGAACTCACGGACCATGAGATCATGACCTGAGCTGAAGTCGGACGCTCAACCGACTGAGCCACCCAGGCGCCCCAGAAATTAATAATTTTAAATTATCCTTTCCATCATCTTCTCCCCTCTCAACTCACAGAAATGTCTTACTGTTTTGAGATTTTGAAATGTCATAGTTCATTAAATCTCCATGGAATCCTAACCTACTTAAATACTTTGTCAGGCTACTGCTAATTTACCTCCTCATGTACAAGTAAATTAATTCCACTTTTTTTTTTTTTTTTTGTATTTGTGTATTTCTTCTTTTATATAGGGATCTCTTTGCAAGTATTTGAGTCTCCATACAAGTGATTGGGTCAGTTCTTGCCGTCTGGCTCATTCTGTGACTAGAGGTCTGGCTTATCTTCATACAGAATTGCCACGAGGAGGTAAGACAATGAGTAGAAGATGAATGACACTCATGTGGGGCAGAATTCACAAAGGGAAATTATATTCATATCTTCAAACTAAGAGTATATTTTATATAATAGCAGATTTATTATTAGCCAGTTGTTTGAAGTATCTGGCTTGAGGAGATATATTTGAAATATAACAGGAAGAATAAGAAAAAGAACTTCGAGACCCTAGAGAGGTCATGGATCCTATTGAGATTTTGATTAAAGCTCTGAACACCTCTGTAAAGATACATGTATGGCAAACTTTTAAAAATGTTCTTTTGATTCTAGGGGTTCTCAGACCCGTTAAAGTCCATCAATGAACTTAGGTTGAGAAGCTCTTAGCTAGGCTGTAGTACATTTCCTTGCATTTATTTGCTTATTTAAATGAAATACAGTGCATTACCAATTCTTTAGTTTTAACATCATATGGATTTTTATTCTATATTTGACTGGTCTTTAGTATAAAACCTACACATATCTTTTTATAACTTAGTGTTTCTCTTAGCTAGGATTAGGTTTGGTCAAATCTGTCAGGGGGAAAAAAATCACAGGCTTCAATAAGAATGAATTTTTTTTTCTTTCTTATGTAAGAATCTAGAGAGAGTCTAAAATTGGTTTGGTGTAGCCTAAGCCTCCAGTAATATTTCTCCTCCATTATTCTTTTTTTTTCCATTATTCTTTACATATGGCTTACATTTTCAAGGTCACCTCATTGTCCATCATGCTATATTCTAATCAGTAAGGGAAAGGAAGGAAAGGTAGAAGGAATTGCCCCCTTCTGCCTCCAGAGGCTCTACTCTCATACGTATATTTTATTTTACAGAACTTAGTTCACACTTAACTACCACACTTAAATACAGTTGTTGGTGTTATTATTGTTGTTGTTTTTAAGCTGGCTGTGTTGGCTGTGTTGCTATATCAAATAATATTGGATTCTGTTACTGAGTAGAAGGAGGATAATGCATGCTGGGGAGTTGATCTTCGCCAGTGTTTCAGAACTGTGGTTTGTGTTCTTTGTCATAACTACAGTTTTCTTCAGCATCTATGCACATTTTTGGTAGTTGTTCAAAACATCTTTTTAATACATTTACTTTCTCACTTTGTTTCAAAACATACATCACAGGCACATCTAAATTAGCTTTGTTGCAAAAATCAGTCTTAGTGCTTTCTCAAGCTCTCATCCCTTATGGATTTTCTTGTCATACTACAGCCCAGAATATTGTTTTTTCAGTTTCTTTGACCCCTGTAGATAAGAGAATCTTTAATATATCAGTTTCTTAGATCTTTGTTCTATTGTATAGTAGTGTGGGTCATCTTTTCTAGCTGCTGCTTCATATATAAAAAATTTCTCCTGAATAATTTATCACTTCATTTATCTTGACATCTTGCTTTTCCTGAATACAGAATTGACCAATGTTATTGCCTATGTCAGCAGTTTGATGCACTTATTCTGGTGCTTTAGGACACTAACCATTTGGACTATGCTTCCTTACTCTTAAGTATTATTATAATTCACTTAAAAAGCTGGCTTAGCGCAGAACTTAAAATACCATCCTCATCCCCCTTTTCAAGACTTGCATGACTTAGCAAGGTTTCAAAAAAATGAAAAGAATGATTGCCATCAAATAAGAGTTTTATTTAGATGTAGATGTTACTCTCAAATATTAGCTGATATCACTTAAACTAGTTAACTCCCCCCTTTTTTTTAGTTAACCTTTTTTTTTTAAACTGAGTATATACATAGTATTGCAAAAAATAAATAAATACAATAGCTATTTTGGGGGTTTTGTGGGGTTTTTTTTTTAGTATTTAGTATATTTGAATTTATGCTTTTACCTAATATTTTAAAGGTATTGGAAATATACAGTATTATTTCAAAATATTTAAAGTGTTATTTCACTTTTTGTCAGAGAACACTATTTTTCATAGTATCTTCATTTTTTTTAAATTTCTTTTTCAATGTTTATTTATTTTTGAGAGACAGAGAGAGAGAGAGAGAGAGAGAGAGAGAGAACACGAGCAGAGGAAGGGCAGAGAGAGAGAAGGAGACACAGAATCCAAAGCAGGCTCCAGTCTCTGAGCTTTCAGCACAGAACCCGACACAGGGCTCGAACTCACAAACTGTGAGATCATGACCTGGGCTGAAGTCGGACACTTAACCGACTGAGCCACCCAGACACACTCCCTACCCCACCCCCTACCCCCAGTATCTTCAAATGTAACTTTGCTGTTTGGCATAGAAATTTTGTGGTAAGAAGTAATACTATTATTATTTTATTTAGCTGTTTTTAGCTTCAGAATAAGGAGGAATTGAGCCTGCTTATTTATTTGTAACTGTCCTCCTTATGAATTTTTCCTGATAATGTCAGTGAAACTTATTACCATACTCCCCCCCCTCCCCCCGAATCTAACAAAGAAAGAGCATATTATAGATCACTCAAATCTAACAGAAAATTACTATTAACTATGTACATCCTTCTAAGTCCTTTGCTGTGTGTATGTGTCCACAGAGACTATTTTTTGTTCAGGTTTTATTTTTTAACACAATTAAAATAATAGTATGCCCTGCTTTTCTTTGAAATATTTGCCTAGTACAGTGCTACTGTCCAGGGCAAAATTATTGTATGTTCTCCTTTCTCTGCACTCCCTGCCCCCAAATGAAAAGGATTAAAAGGAATACCGAGGAGAACTTTAAGGGGAAAAGTCTCTCAAAAGGGCAGTCTATAGTTCTACCCTTTACATTGGTAATGAAACCTATCTTGTTTCCTTTCTTTTCTTCCTTTCCCTTGTTTTCTTCTTTACCCCCTTCCTTCTTTGCTCCCCACCCCTCTTCTTTCATTATTTCATGTCTTTTTTTTTTTTTTTTTCTTATATAGTAGCAGAAGGTACTACCCTATTTTCTTCTCTGGCTGTATCATTGACTCATTGCCCATTCTCCCCATTATTTTTGCCTAATTTCCTTAAGTGTGAGATCTTTAAGTATTGATTTGATATTAATATACAAAAATTTTCCAAATATAGAAACATTTTTATATCTCTATAAGTTTCTTATATAAATATCACCTTGAGATTATACTATACGTACTAGTATTGTGGTTTTATCCAGAATAAGAAATGCAACTCTTTTAGGGGCTGAGTGAGCCATGTTAGTACAAGCTTTGGAAGGCTAGACCAGGAAGTGAGAGGGGAGAAAATGAACAAGAAATCAACTCTTTTTTAACTACTATTTTTGTCTTCCAATTGTGACAGGAATCATTATCTTCTGTTTTTAGTTTCATTGTTGGTGAAATTATAGTCTGATATTCATTAATGAGAGTAATGAATGTAAATACTGAGCCTATTTGGGCCTAAATATAAATACTCAATAAAGTTATCATTGACTTTGTTCTGATTGCTCTGTTTCTTTGTATACCTAGAGACTTATTTTAAATTTCAGAAATTGTATAACAATTTTTTTCAACTCAGGAGCTATAGTTTTGCTTAATATAATATTTATATAAGGTTTCCTTAAAGAGAGGAAAGAAATATGTTTTTGGTGGGGCAGCTTAGGTTAGATACATTCTTTCAGTCAGCAAACATTTATTGTGTGCCAAGCCTTTTGAATTCAGGTAAAACATGTTCTCTTTCTACCTTCATGGAGCATATAGTCTAGTGATAAGTAATGTGAGTATAATAGTGCTCTGCTTCTCTGTAAAATCAGAAAACAGGTTTTCATATCTTGTGAGATACCAGCTCCTCTACTTATTCTCCAGGCCATTGTAAAACTTTTTCTAGTTTGATTTGAATAACTGAGGTGGGCTTAGAAACAGGGCTAACCCTGAGGGCAGAACTGGGATATTCTGTCATAGGTTTGATCAGTGAAGCCATAGGAGAATAGTATAACATACAATATACAGATTCTGGAAGCATCTTGGCAAGTTGACTTTTTTTAGTTATTTATACTAAATATTTCTTTCTCTGTTGCCTCCTTTTGCTACCCTTAGAAAAAGGGAAAAAAAGACAAGTATGTTTTAAAATTAGAAGCAATAGCATGTTGGCTATTAGTTGCAGCTAAATATTTAAAGCTTAATTACACATGCAACAGTAGTTTATGTTGTAAAATATAGTGAAAATAGTGATGATTATGAGTTGAAACTGCTTTCTTGTGTCCCTTTCTGTTATTAGAAAATTAAATGGCAGAAAAATAATACAATCATCTATATTTTTGTAGTCCCTATTACCTGCATGTTTATGTCCAACAGTGCTATTTAAGCATTAATAAATATTTGAAATTATCTAAACAGATCATTATAAACCTGCGATTTCCCATCGAGATTTAAACAGCAGAAATGTCCTGGTGAAAAATGATGGAACCTGTGTTATTAGTGACTTTGGATTGTCCATGAGGCTAACTGGAAATAGACTGGTACGTCCAGGGGAAGAAGATAATGCAGCCATAAGTGAGGTGAGTGTATACAAAAGGTATCACTCTGATGTACTTCGAGAAGATAATTAAGCATTAAAAAAATCTATCCAGGACAGTTACCCTTATATGCTACCAATTACAGCATATTAGGAATTACAAAATTAAGACCTACAGAAGACCTTGCATGAAGTTTATCAGTTCTTTATGGAAATCACTGCTTGTTCCAACTCATTTTTTTAAATGTTTATCTATCTATCTATCTATCTATCTATCTATCTATCTATCTACTTATGTATTTATTTTGATAGAGAAAGAGAGAACGCAGGGGAGGGAGAGAGAGAATCCCAAGCAGGCTTCGTGCCATCTGCGCAGAGCCCTGTGCATGGCTTAGTCTCATGAACTGTGAGGTCATGACCTGAGCCAAAATCAAGAGTTGGATGCGTAACAGACTGAGCCACCCAGGTGCCCCCCACAACTCATTTTTGAGAGGCATTGGGAGGAGGATTGTAGGAACTGTATTTTCTTTTTTAAGAACTGATTTTTGAAGCAGGAGTAAAATTTCGAAGTTTAAGACAGGACAGTCGCCTTCTGATAATCACTGTTGAAATGTGGACCATATCCTTCCTGACCTTTTTCTCTGCATCACCATACACGTCTCTCTCTCCATGTGTATGTATTTTTTTAATTAAAAAAAATTTTTTTAAAATATTAAATTATGGGGGTGCCTGGGTGGCTTAGTGGTTGAGCATCCAACTTCAGCTCAGGTCATGATCCCATGGTTTGTGGGTTTGACCCTCGCATCGGGCTCTGTGCTGACAGCTCACGGCCTGGAGCCTGCTTCGGATTCTGTGTCTCCTTCTCTCTTTGCCCTCCCTTGCTCATACTTTGTCTGTGTCTCTCAAAAATAAATAAACATTAAAATATATATATATTAAATGACGTACATACTATTGTACTTTTTATATTGTGCTATTGTATTGCACTTTTCTCATTGTCTTGCAAATGTTTCTTCATTGACATACATAGGATAGTTTAGCTTATTCTTTCTGATTGATGAATAGTATTCAATAGAAAAGATTTACCACAGTTTATTCAAAAAGGGTGTTTTGTAGGTAAAAAATTAGGTATAGAAAGTTTCAGTGATATACATAAAGTCAAATAATGTGTCATTAACATATAGTTGACATTAAATTTGTGTATAACTTCTGGTCTGATGTATGCATGTCAGAATATGTTACATTATCTTTCTGAAAAATGTCACTCTAATTTATCAGGTTGGCACAATCAGATATATGGCACCAGAAGTTCTAGAAGGAGCTGTGAACTTGAGGGACTGTGAATCAGCTTTGAAACAAGTAGACATGTATGCACTTGGACTCATTTATTGGGAGATATTTATGAGATGTACAGACCTCTTCCCAGGTAAGAGAATTGCTGTCAAAAATTGATACATGTTTTGAGTGAAGCAGTTATATCCTCTTTTTCGACTTTTAAATTGAGTCAACTTTTAAGTTTTTACTTTCACTTAAACCTTTAGTTTATTGCCATCTAGTGTTCAGAAACATTATTAGCAGAAGGATGTCAATTAGAAATAACTTTGTAAACAGATCCCAACTTTGCATCTGAGTGCAGGTGTTTGTTTTTTTTTTTTAATATTGATTTTTGAGAGAGATGGAGAGACAGAGTGTGAGCTGGGGAGAGGAAGAGAGAAAGAGGGAGACACAGAATCCAAAACAGGCTCCAGGCTCTGAGCTGTCAGCACAGAGCCTGATGCGGGGCTTGAACTCACAAACTTGGGAGATCATGTCCTGAGCCAAAGTCGGATGTTTAACCAGCTGAGCCACCCAAGCACCCCTGAATGCAATTTAGTTGATTATTCATAATAGCTTATCTGTGTTTAGTTAGATTGCTTTAGCAGTCATTGTTGTCCTTATGCACCCTCTGAACATTTGATAAGCTATACTTAAAATATTCCCTGAATTGACCCAAGAAGTTAGAAACAATGAATTTACCATTGGAACACTTTTTTCTTTCTTTCTTCCTTTATTTTTTTCATTCTTCCTTCTTGACTTCCTGATTCCTGCTTTCCTTCCTTCCTTTCAATGAAGGAACACCCATTTAATATGAATGCTTATTTAAGGCTTATTTGAATTAACCAAATGAATTTATAGTTTTTCTCTTTTTGTTAGGATTACATTACTCTCATTATTGTCCTATAAAAACTTTAACTACCAATATGTGTGCATTGCATTCTGCTAGATGGTGTACAAAATGACTTGATATATATGGCTTTTATCTTATAGGAATAATACCATTAAAAGTATAGAAAAAGGAAAAATGGTCAATTGAACCAGCACTGGACAAACTATATAATGGAACTATTTAATAATAACAAAGATTAGTAGTGGGGTTGAGGTGTTTTTTGTTTTTGTTTTTGTTTTTTTTGCTTTATAAACAGTAAACATTTAGCAGTAGTTTATAATTCTAAAAATAAAATAAATTAATAATTACTTAGATTAACTACAGGTTAGGCAGTTATTCTTTAGAAGTATATTTTCTAGTTAATTGGAAGTACAGAGTACTCAGTTGAGGTGTTTTTCTAGGCATAGCAGAATTTCAGTAGTATCACAGCATTATTAGAACTTTGAAACTTTTTATTTATATTACTGGAATTTAGACCACAGATATTTTTAATATATCCTAATTCAGAATTTTTGTTTTTTTAGAAACATGACTGAGTAAAATTCTTAAACCAGCATTAGTACATTACCATCAGCAATAATTTTTCAACAATTACTGCATTCAAAGAATAACTATTGCTTTTGCCCTGATAAATAATAACAATATCAGGTGTATGAAAATGGAAAGGCAATTAAATCTTATTTGCAGAAGATTAGCAGATATGTAGTTTGAATTGAAATAGAACTAGAGGCGATTTAAAAAGGAAAAAGACAGGTGCCTGGTTGACTCAATCAGTAGAGTATGCAGCTCTTGATCTCTGGGTCAGGGTCACAACTTCAGCCCACACTGGGAGTGGAAATTACTTAAAACAACAACAACAATAGTTTAAAAGAAAAAATATAGGTAAGGCGTGCCTAGGTGGCTCAGTTGGTTAAGTGTCTGACTGTTAATTTCGGCCTAGGTCATCGTCTCATGGTTCATGGGATCAAGCTCTGTGTCAGGCTCTATGCTGACAGCTCGGAGCCTGCTTGGGATTCTCTCTCTGCCTCTCTTTCTGCCCCTCCCCCATTCGTGTGCATGCACATGCTCTCTCTCTCTCAAAATCAATAAATAAGCATCTTTTAAAAACATGTAAAAGAATAAGGTGTTACTATTTTAATGGATGCGTGGTTTAAGTTTGGGAAGATGGAAAAGTTCTAGAGATGGGTAGTAGTGATCGCTGCACATTATTAACATACTGCCATAGAACTTACTATACACTTAAAAATTGTTAAAATGGTAAATTTTGTGTTATGTATATTTAACCACAATGAAAATAAAAATAAAGGAAAAAAATGAGAGTTGCAGTAAGAGATCTTATAATCTTGGATATGGAAATGGAGAGAAGAAATGTGTGGTTCTGCTTAGCTATTGGAAGAAAATCTAAGGAACTGAGAAATATTACGAGATCTAAGAAATAATGAGGGTGGCAGCCAGGAACTTAGGAAAAAATATTGGTTTATATTGGAAATATGAGTTTCTCCAATTATGAAGACTTTCAGATGGGGTATTGATGGACAGCTGAAGAAAGTTTTTAAAAATAATTTTTAAGGGGCACCGGGGTATCTCAGTCGGTTAAGCATCTGACTTCAACTCAGGTCATGATCTGAAAGTTCATGAGTTCAAGCCCTGCCTTGGGCTCTGTGCTGACAGCTCAGAGCCTGGAGCCTGCTTTGGATTCTGTGTCTCCCTCTCTCTCTGCCTCTCACCTGCTAGTTTCTCTCTCTCTCTCTCTCTCTCTCTCTCTCTCTCTCTCTCTTTCTCAAAAATAAATAAAACATTCTAAAAAGTTTAAAAAATAAAGAATTTTTTAAATAAAAAGGATGTTGAGAGAACTAAAAGTGAAATGATTTAGAAATTGTTTATGTAAAGATGGTAAATGGGAACTTATGAGTAGATGCACTATGCTAAGAGAACAAATGAAGAGTGCAAAAAATTATTGCGTAAAGACTGAATATTGGGGTACCTCCCTGTACCAGTAGGTTAGTTTAGAAGACTGTTGGTCAGAAAAATAGTGAGAAAACTAAGAAATTGTTGTAGGGAGTATGGCCGGAGTTGCAAAAGATGAGTCTGCAAACAAAGTGCAGTTAAGTGAAGGTCCTCATACTGGAGTCCCAACTCAGGATGAAGCTTCTTTTTATTAGGATAATTGCTAAAGACTATGTGCATAAAGTCAGCTAAGCAAGAGTGTTAATCAGTCTAATGGTTTAGCTTTTCAAGGTTACATTTTGAGTTAATTGGTTTCTGTAACACTAGGAAGGGTCAGGTGTGAAGGAGGATCGGCCCTGGACAATGTTAATGGCTCTAGGGGTTCCTTATTGACACAGCCATGTTCAGCTGTGTAAACATGTCCTAAGGCCTTGCACCTTCTCCAGCCATTCCCTTTTGGAGTCTTTTCCTTTGATGCTTCTCTCCTGCATCTCCCACAAGAAATCATAGTATCTTGGAAGTCAGTGTTAGAAAATGTTAAGAACCAAGATTGATAGCAGTAGATGTAATATAAGGTCAAAAGGAAATAGAACTGAAGAATGATCTTTGAATTTAAATAACAAGAGGTCATTAGTATTCTTAGAGGAGTTTCTGTGGAATAGAGAAGACGGAAATATCAGAGTATGGGAAGGAAAAGTATTAGGAAAGCACAGGAAGAAGATACAAGATAGTCTTAAAAATGTTAACAATGAAACGGGATGGAAGTTGAATAAAAAGGATCCCTTAAACATATTAATAAGCATAGAGAATAGCATGTTATAATTATAACATTTTTGGAGAACATTTTTTTCAGATTTATATGATACACCTCCAAATGCAGTACATGCTTTATTATTAAATGTAAACACTATGTAATGTAGACTGATTCTCGCTGTAAAATATATGCAGAATAAATGAATTAGATGTTTGTATTACAAAGAAAGAGTGAAATGCTGCAATGTTTATATAAAGGAGGAATATGAAAGGAAGATAAAAAAGGAAGGCAAGAGAAAGAAAAAGGAAGAAAGAATAAGCATAATTTAAGAAGGGAACTAAAATGTTCCTAACTGCTTAGAGACATAATTAACAAATAGCAAATGAGGTGAGAAGCAGGGAATGGTATCTGATATTCTAGATATTTGATCTATTTTGGACAATTTAAAAGAAAATGGGATTATAAAACCTCCCTTGAGCAATCCAATGTTTATAAAGTTTTAAGGAAATCCAGTAAGACTAATATAATTCATGATGATGATGTCATTAACATTCATCTTTGTGTCCCTAGTGCCTAATACTAAGTTAGCTCTAAACAAGTATCTATTGAACAATTAGATTAAGAACCATGAAGATTTCTTAGAAATTTGCAGTTCTTCTGGGGCACCTGGGTCGCTCAGTTGGTTAGGCATCGGACTTCAGCTCGGATCATGATTTCGCAGTTTGTGAGTTCGAGCCCTGCATCGGGCTCTGTGCTGACCACTCAGAGCCTGGAGCCTGCTTTGGATTCTGTGTGTGTGTCTCTCTATCTGCCCCTCCCCTGCTCACGCTCTGTCTCTCTCTCTCAAAAATGAATAAACTTAAAAAAAAATTAAAAAAAAGAAATTTGCAATTCTTAATGTCATTTCATTCACAAAACAAGATTGTGTATCAATTTTATTTAGTAGGTTTTCTAATTATATTTTAGACCTGCTTAAAACAAATAAGTAAAATTATGAATTTTTAGTTATTCTACTTAACCAGCATTTGAAAAAAAAGTGACTAATAAATAATACTTGGAAGACATCTATATGTGTTGTGTATATGTCTCAGAAAAACAGATATGATGTACTAGTAAATATCTTCTGGTTCACAAATATTATGGATTGAGGTTTTATTAGATGAGGTTTCATGAACAAAAGTGATATACTAACTAGCAGGATTAAAACTTCTGGTTTTGTCTTTCAAGTTCAATATTGATGGTGATTGTCAACAGTAAGTATTTGCTTAGGGGTGCCTGAGTGGCTCAGTCAATTAACCATCCGACTCTTGATTTCAGCTCAGGTCATGATCTCATGGTTCATGAGTTAGAGTCCCGCACTGGGCTCTGTGCTGACAGTATGGAGCCTGCTTGTGACTCTCTCTCTCTCTCTCTCTCTCTCTCTCTCCCTCTCCCTCTCTCTCCCTCTCTCTCCCTCTCTCTCCCTCTCTCTCCCTCTCTCTCCCTCTCTCTCCCTCTCTCTCCCTCTCTCTCCCTCTCTCTCCCTCTCTCTCCCTCTCTCTCCCTCTCTCTCCCTCTCCCCCTCTCTCCCTCTCCCTCTCCCTCTCCCTCTCCCTCTCCCTCTCCCTCTCCCTCTCCCTCCTTCCCTCCCTCTCCCTCCCTCCCCCCTCCCCCCACCCCGCTTCTGACCCTCTCCCACTTGCACTTTCTCTCTCTCTCAAAATAAATAAATAAACTTAAAAAACAATAAGTATTTGCTTAAATCTTTAGTTACAAAATATCATTTGTATAGATACTGCAACATTCCAAAAATTTTGGGTTATGTTGCATAAATTATAAAATTAATCTTTGTAATGTAATCTTTTTTAATATTGGTGGAGGGAAAATGTTTATAGGTTTTTGAATATCCAAATTGAAAATTGAAACATAAAACGTAAATAAATGTTTTATAAAGTATTTTCTATCTGGTCATCATAACTTTTGTATTATTTCCATGTGAGTGAAATAAGGAAGACAGACATTGCCATTTTGCTGACAGGAAAACTAAAACACAGAATAGTTAAATGACTTTTCCAGGGTAGAGATGAAGACACGATTGGAGCTTAAGTGCCTTATCCTGCATTCTGGTGTTCTTCCTTCTAATTTATCCTGTCACTCTAATGGGTTGGGGGCTGGGGCCAGCAGACAGGAAGAGTCTCTCTCCTGTGTTCTTTGTCAAGATTTTAACTAGACCACTGGTATTCTGACCCTTGTCCCACCGGTCTTCTGTATGGCACAGTATGTTTATTAAGTTTAATTTGATCACATTTTGTAAAAATCAAAGCTTCTTATCACGAGCAGCTGATTGTGCTTAGGGGTGATAAATAGGGTTATTAAATAGTGGTAGAATAGTTAATGATACTTAAAAATCCTTGATATAGATATTACTTCTTAGGGATTTTTAAAAAATCAGTATATTGAGTTTTCTGTCATGGCCATTATCATAAAAATTTTTGTGACATTTGATACAATCTGGCTGGACTATAATAGAGCCAGTGACATATTAAGACATGATGACTATACATCCTAGACACTTACATTTGGTTCTACAGACATGTGTTATACTATATCCTGGGCTTTCTCCTTATATTCACCACCCTCAATCCCTGTATGGGGTAAGAATTCAGGCATTTTCAAGTATTAAATGCACCTTATGTATGTAATAATCCCCCCCAATTTAGTAATTCTAGAAGCCATTTAAAAATAGCTATGTCCATTATTGAAACTACCACTTGATTTATCAACAGACATTTAATTTATCAAAGACTATTTTAGTTAAAACCTTTATTAATTAATATTGTATTAAACCCACAAAAGGATCTCTTTTGCATTTCCAAATAGGCCCAAAGGATTAAAAAAAAAAATAAAAAAGATTGTGACATAATTTCTTTGCTTACTTAGTATCAGAAATTCTGCTCCTGTTCCATCATTTTATAATAATTGAAAATTTTACTTTATCCATTTTTTAAAAAAATACACAGGTGAATCGGTACCAGAATACCAGATGGCTTTTCAGACAGAAGTTGGAAACCATCCCACTTTTGAAGATATGCAAGTTCTGGTGTCTAGGGAAAAACAGAGACCCAAATTCCCAGAAGCTTGGAAAGAAAACAGCCTGGTAAGAAAAAAACTTAATTATTAAAAAGAGGACTTATGACTGAATATGTTTTAATGTTGTTTGAAGCAAAAATAGACTGTTAATGTTAATAGTTTTTAGAGTTGTCTAATGCCAAAAATCCTTGCTTGACTTTTATGATGTTATACAGTTTCAAAATTTTCAATATAAAAAAGTCCTCTTTTTGGTTCAGATGTAGTTTTTTCCAAGTAAAAATACTGGAGAGACTAAATTGTGTCTGAGCTTGCCAAATTGAATAACAGCTGGAATAATTAACAGATTAATATTTTTAAACATTATTGAAATTCCATCTTACTCTCTTGAGAGTGTTACCAAAAATGTTAATTAGTGCAGACTTACATATTCAATAGAAATTTAAACTACCTAAAAAAGAAACCAAGGTATGTTTTAAATTCTGCTTATTAAAAAATGCATTCTAGGGCCTTCCTGGCTTGCTCAGTTGGTAGATCATGTGGCTCTTGATCTCAGGGTTGTGAGTCCAAGCCCCATGATGGGTGTAAAGATTATTTAAAAATAAAACCTCAGGAGCCTAGGTGGCTCAGTACGTTGGGCGTCCGACTTCAACTCAGGTCATGATCTCGTAGTCCATGAGTTCGAGCCCCACATCGGGCTCTGTGCTGACAGCTCAGAACCTGGAGCCTGCTTCCGATTCTGTGGCTCCCTCTCTCTGACCCTCCCCCACTCACACTCTGTCTCACTCTCTCTCTCCAAAATAAATAAACATTAAAAAAAATTTTTTTTTAAATATAAAATCTTTAGGGGTGCCTGGGTGGCTCAGTTGGTTGAGCGTCCAACTAGGCTCAGGTCATGATCTCACAGTTCATGAGTTTGAGCCCCACGTCAGGCTCTGTGCTGACAGCTCGGAGTCTGGAGCTTGCATCGGATTCTATCTCCCTCTCTCTCTGCCCCTCCCCCACTCACACTCTGTCTTTCTGTCTCTCTCAAAAATAAATAAACATTAAAAAAATAAAATATTTAAAAAACAAATGTGGTCTAAAATGCTAAAATATCTACAAAGGCTTCTGCCATTTTAGTAAATTGTTGCTAGCACTATAAATATCTTACAAAATTCACACGCACATGCACACACATTCTCTCTCTCTCTTTTTGTCATATAATTTTTAACATAAGTAGGATCATTTCATTATCCAGTATCATTTTTTGCTTATGTACAGTTTTTCATGTCAATACCTGTCATGTATCTCTTTATCCATTTAGTCAGTATTCTATTGTATGATATATCCTAATTATTGAATTACCCTTTATTGATGGTAGTACCTATATTTCTTATTTTAAACATTTTTTAAAGAATTATAAAGTTATACCTATACATGGTAAATCAAATTAAATAGAAGGGCATAAAAAAGGAAGTGGAAAAGGAAAAGACTACATATCCCTAGCACCACTCTTCAAAAGTAACTCCTGTTAACAGCGTTCTGAGGTTTTGGTTTTTGTTTCTAACTTTTTCTTCTGGAGGTTACTATTATAACTGTGACTACCATATCTATTATTATTTCTTATTATCTCTCATTTGCTCTTTCCTAGTTTTATAATGCTGTAACTATTATTAAATAATTTGTGTTTTGTCTACGATTGCTCTAAAATTCAAAATAAAAACATCAGAAAGTGTAGAATTATGATTATGTAAACATCCACTGTACAATATAGTATTGTGCTTGGACTCATAGAGAAGGAAGTAAAAATCCTATGTTAGTTAATATAAGCCTCTGCTGCTTGAGAAAGAATGTTTCAAAAGTCACCATCCACTGGATTCTCTTTGATATATATGGCGCTTTTTAATTTCTTTCTTCTCTATAGATTCTACCAAGAAGCAACATTAAAAAAAAAAAATCTCATTCTTTTTCTTGTAAATCATTATTTCTTTGATGAAGCCTCTTTAAGTGATATGTGTTAGTATGAGCATGGGTAGTATGAATACCTGCACCCTCAAAAATGTCTTTATCTTGTCCTCACGTTTGTATAATAATTTGGCCAGGTAATGATTTCAAGATCAAAATCACATTTTCCTCATAGTGGTTCCTGTGAAATCACTACTCTATTGTCCTCAAGCATTCAGACATATTAAGAATTCCAGAGTCATCTAATCTCATTTCATTATTTTTTGTCTTTTTGTTTTATGCCCTTGTTTTCTTGTCTCTATAAGCTTTTACACTTTTACTTTATTGTTGAAATTATCAAATTTAACCTGGACATATGTAGGTGTGGATCTTTTCACACATTTTGCTTTGCAGTAGACAGGTTTTCAGTTTGGAAACTCAGAAGTTTCTTCAATTCAGAGGGATTTTCTTGTATTATTAAAAATTGGGGCGCCTGGGTGGCTTAGTCAGTTAGGCATCCAACTCTTGATTTAGGTTCAGGTCATGATTACATGGTTCATGGGTTTGAGCTCTGTGCTTACAGTGTAGAACCTGCTTGGGATTTTCTCTCTGCCCCGTGCCCCCCCCCCCCCACATGCTCTGTCTCTCTCATTCGCTCTCAAAATCGATATGTAAACTTTAAAAATAAAAAAAAAAAATAAAAATTATTTCTTCTCTTCCATTTCTTCCTTCTCAAAATATTGGTTCACTTGACACTCCAGGTCTCAATTTGTTTTTTGTATTTTCCATTTTTTTTTTGTTCTGTTTTACATTGTTCAAGATTTATTCAGCTTTAGCTTTTAGGGGCACCTGGGTGGCTCAGTCGGTTAAGCGTCCGACTTCGGCTCAGGTCATGATCCCACGGTCCGTGAGTTCAAGCCCCGCGTCGGGCTCTGTGCTGACAGCTCAGAGCCTGGAGCCTGTTTCAGATTCTGTGTCTCCCTCTCTCTCTGACCCTCCCCCATTCATACTCTGTCTCTCTCTGTCTCAAAAATAAATAAACATTAAAAAAAAATTGGGGCGCCTGGGTGGCTTAGTCAGTTAGGCATCCAACTCTTGATTTAGGTTCAGGTCATGATCACATGGTTCATGGGTTTGAGCTCTGTGCTTACAGTGTAGAACCTGCTTGGGATTTTCTCTCTGCCCCACCCCCCGACCCCCAACATGCTCTGTTTCTCTCTGTCATTCGCTCTCAAAATCAATACGTAAACTTTAAAAATAAAAAAAAATAAAAAATTATTTCTCCTCTTCCATTTCTTCCTTCTCAAAATATTGGTTCACTTGACACTCCAGGTCTCAATTTGTTTTTTGTATTTTCCATTTTTTTTTTGTTCTGTTTTACATTGTTCAAGATTTACTCAGCTTTAGCTTTTAAATCACTCTTTCATTTTTCACCTTCACCACACTATTGGTTATCTGTTCATTAAAATTTTACTTTCCACTCTTATATTTATAATTTCTAGAAATTCTTAGTGTTTGCTTCTTCCATAGCAATCTGTTCTTGTTTTAAGACTATGACAGGAATTTGTGGGGCACGTTGGTGGCTCAGTTGGTTGAGCATCCAGCTTCGGTTCAGGTCATGGTCTCACGGTTCATGAGTTCGAGCCCCGCATCGGGCTCACAGCTATCAGTGCAGAGTCCGCTTAGGATCCTTTGTCTCCCTCTCTCTCTGCCCCTTTCCCACTCACATGTGTGTGCATTCTCTCTCTCTCTCCCTCTCTGTCTCAAAAACAAACATTAAAAAAAAGAATGTGATAGGTATTCGATTATTTCTCAAGGTGTAAATCAGAATTTTTGATACTTTGTACAAATAATTTTCTTGACTATAGTTAAAGAACAAAAATGAAAAATTCATTAAGCAATTTAAATCATATTACTATGTATTTTTGCATTTTAATTTTAGGTTGTCTTCATAGGATTAGCGTATTTTCATTCTTGATCCCCACTTATATGGGATGGCGGCATGTCAGAGAGAGGCTAGAGATGTCATATTTTTCCATACAGAGTTAGACTGAATATTTTCTCCATTGGTCATCTCCACTTGTCATCTTGTCCATTGGTCAAGGAAGGCTTCCGCTTCAGATGAGATTGACATCTTCTTCAAGGCAATTGAAGACCTATTGCCAAAAACATATGCCCAAGATTGCCTCTAAACGGCAGTCCCTGTTTGGGAACTGGGACAGATCTTTAAAAAGGCCTTGGCAGAGGTGAGGCTGAATCCCGTACCAGGATTCACTAGATATGCTAGCTTCACAGTAAAGCATCTCTTAAGGAAAAATTTCTGTATGAAATTTTATCTAGTAAAATACTTCATCTTAATATTTTATTTCACCAAAGAAATTTGACTCATTATTTTCAAGTATCTCTTAATAACCTTGCCATTACAGGATATGCATCGTATTCATATTTACCTGAAAACTTTTTGCTTCCAATTTAGAGTAGGGAAGTAGGGAATAAGTAATACTTGGTTTACTTCCAGTGAATCCATTTAAGTCTAATGTGCTGTAGTCAATATAACTGCTTCTCTGTAAACACAATCCAATACTAGAGAGGAATATAACAAATGCATAGTTTATAAAAAGAGAAAGATACCTCTATATCTAAAAAAAGATATTTTTGCTTCATAATTGCATTGAAATTTAAAAATATTTTATAATAACAAACCTCAAAATTTCCAAATATAAATGAGTGTAAAAACTAGTTTTTAAAAGCTGCCAGGGACCTAAAATAGATCAGGCAATAAAAGGGGGAAGGGGACGCCTGGGTGGCTCAGTTGGTTAAGTATCATACTTTGGCTCAGATCATGATTTCACAGTTCATGGATTTGGGCCCCGTGTTAGGCTCTGCACTGACAGCTCAGAGCCTGGAGCTTGCTTCATATTCTGTGTCGTCTTCTCTCTGCCTCTCCCCTGCTTGTGTTCACACTCTCTCTCAAAAATAAATAGGCATTTAAAAAAGGGGAAGGGGAATAGTTTTCTTATAAAAAATGGAAGTATAGAAAATAGTCTGAGGGAAATACATGAAAATGTTAACCATAGTTATCTCTGAATATTGGATTCATGAATGACTTATTTTTTTCCCCTGAACTTTCAGAGTTTATAGTAAAAATGAACTGTTGTAACAATCACACATACACACAGTTTCAATTGGAATAATAAGAAATTACAGGCAAAATTTATTTTTTAAATAGCTTTTTTCTCATACATAAAACGTCCAGATTATAATTTGTTTAACCACACCACCATTCTTCATATTTTTCATTCTTTTCCAAATTCTGAGCCTCTGTTTCTTAATCTCTTTTGAATACTGGCTTATTCTCTTTCCCCTTTTGAAATCATTTGTCTGGCTTGTCTTTATTCCTTAGTCTTATTTCTGTATAACCTCTTTTTCTCAACAGTTTTATCTCAATGTATTGTCACGTAAAAGTTTGAAAGTTCCTCAGTTGTTTTTTTTCCTCTAATCTTTTCTTTCTCCACCCATTAAATCCAGTCTTCTAACATACACTATGTGTCCCAGAATCTATCCCTTCTTCTTTTCATACTTATTTCAGCTTTTACTATTCTCTTCTTGACAAATCAGCAAACTTTTGCTATGATCTGGAATTTAGCATTTCCCATACTTTTTTCCCTCTCACACAATCTACATTAAGAAATACACATGCACCTCATGATCTAGTGCCTTTAGGATTATACTTAACCTTACTACATACTCTATATTTTGGTATTTTCTATTCTAGCCTAGAGTATTCAGTTTGGGGAGAGTGGTCTAGTTGTTTGTTTTAAATGTTGTTTCCCAACCCACTAAACTAATTTCATGTCATGACCCGTCCATGAGCCCTCACTTCCGTTTTCCCTGTCATTAGGTGGGAAAGATTTTAAAGTTTCTTTTCTTTTTTTCCCTACTTTTTCTGCTTGTTTTTCTTCATCATTGTTAATAATGATAACCCCTTTATCTCATTTACCCAAATGCTGGGTATCATTATTTATATATTTGTAGTTAGAGTCCCTTGTTGAAGCACTCATCTGATTTTGCCTGAATATCTATATTTTTCTCTAATCTTATTTTATCTCCTTAACAAACTTTAACATTTAAACAGAGATCATTTATATAGATTAAACTTCACATATTAAGATACATAATTTGTTGGAGCACCTGGGTGGTTCAGTTGGTTGAGCATCCGACTTTGACTCAGGTCATGATCTCGTAGTTCTTGAATTTGAGCCCCCACATTGGGCTCGCTGCTGTCAGCCTGTCAGCATAGAGCCCACCTCGGATCCTCTGTTCCCTTCTCTCTGCCCCTCTCCCACTTGTGCTCTTCCCAAAATAAGTAAATATTTTTTTAAAAAAGATATATAATTCATTAAGTTTTGACATATGTGTATACCCAAGACCATCACCACAGTCCTTATTATGAACATGTCAGTTAGCCCCCAAATTTTTCTTGTGCCCTTTCGAAGTCTCCTTCCTGCCTCTCTCTATTTTCCATGAATCACCAGGCAACTACTGATCTGCTTTCTGTCACTAGTGATTTATATACATTTTCTAGAATTTTATGTAAGTGGAATCTTACAATATGTTCGTACTGTTGTTTTCTGGCTTCTTTCACATAGCATAATTATTTTCAGATTCATCCATGTTGATATGTGTGTCATTAGTTTATTCCTTTTTATTACTAAGTAGCATTCCTTTGAATGGTTATGCTACAATTTGTTTACCCATTCACTTGGTGGTGGATATTTGGATTATTTCCAGTTTTTGACTAGCACAGGTAAACCTCCTATGAACATTCATATACAAGTCTTTGTATGGACATATGCTTTCAGTCTCTTGGGTAAATACCTAAGAATAGAATGTAGTACATGTCTGCGTAACCTTTTGAGAAAGTGCCAAACAGTTTTCCACAGTGGCTGTACCATTTTATATTCACACCAGCAGTACATGAGAGTTCTATCTAGTCCTCCACATCCTTACCAACACTTGGTATGGCCATTCTTCTTAATTTTACATATTGTAATAGTTATGTAGTAGTATCTCATTATGGTTTTAATTTACATTTCCCTGGTGACTAATAATATTTAGCATCTTTTCACTTGCTTTTGCCATCCTTCTTTGAGGACATGTCTGTTCAAGTCTTTTGCCTACTTTTAATTGGATTGTTTTCTTACTGTTAAGTTTTGAAGTTCTTTATATGTTCTGAATACAAGTCCCTTATCAGATACATGATTTAAAAATATTTCTTCCCAGACCATAGTTTGTGTTATTCGCCTAACAGTTTATAGGAACAGATGGTTTTAATTATGCTGGAGTCCAATTTATCAATTTTTTCTTTCATGGATATATTTTTGTTTTCATATTTTAGAAATCCTTGTGTAACCCAATTCTTGGTTAACACTCATTTTCTTTCAGCACTTTAAATATATCATTCCTCTGCCTTTTGGCTTTCATGATTTCTGATGAGAAATTGGCTATTAACTTTTATTGAGGATCCCTTATGTATTTCAAGTCACTTCTTTCTTGCTGCTATCAAGATTCTCTTTATCTTTGGCTTTTTATAGTTTGATTCTAGTGTGTCTCAGGATAAATCTTTTCAAGTATTTCCTATTTACAGTTCATTGAGTTTCTTGGATGTGTAGATTCATTTCTATTATTAAATTTATTATTATTATTAAATTATTATTAAATTTAAAATGTTTTTGACCATTATTCCTTCAAATATTCTTTCTGCCCCTTTTTCTTTCATCTCTTTCTGGGGCTTCCATTATGTGTATTTGGGTAAAATTGATGGTGTCTCACAAATCTTTTAGGCTGTGTTTATTTTTCTTCATTTCTTTTTTGTTTCTGTTCCTCAGCATAGTTCAACTCTTTGTCTAGTAACCCCAGTATCTTTGTATCCTCAGGGACAGTTTCTTTAATTTCTTTTTTCCTGTGAATAGGCCATACTTTCTTGGTTTTTTGTTTTTGTTTTTGTTTTTGTTTTTGCCTGCTTTGTAATTTTTTATTTAAGACTGGACATTTTTAACATCCTGATGGGCAAAAAGAAAAGAAAAGAAAAAAAGAAAAAAGAAAAGAAAAGACTCTTTGGGTCTTTGCAGATTGACCTTGTGTTGAGGCCCTCCTTTAACATTTATCCAGACCTTTTACAATTCTGCTTTAGCCTTCACTTTCTGCTAGTGCTGAGCCTAAAGACAGCCAGTTATGAAAGCTTATGGTCTTCTCTGAGCATGCATCCCATCCTGGATATATGCATGACTTTTCTAAGTTTCCCAGTATATGCAGGAGCTTTTCAAAACCCTCATTCCCCCAAAGTCTCAAACACCCCAGCTTTTCCTCCCTCACTTTCAGCATTTCTGTTTTGTGGCTCAATTGTTGTATTTTATCCCACTTGTTGTATTTTAACACTTGTTCATTTGACTTTCAGTGATTTCAAGGAATGTTCTCCATTTAGTCATATCTACTTCTCTTTCCTGAGAGAGTTCTGATTTAGGCAGAATAAAGACAGGCCCCTCTCATGGGTTCTTCAAGGAATTCATAGACCTGTCAAAACAGACAACATAATATCTTGGAAATAATATTACTTTCCTCCCTCTGGGACCAGATACCCACATGGGGAACACAGGCTACCATCTTCATATTTTACTTGGTTGCTATAAACATTTGAGCAACTTTCAGAGCTTCAATAAGGTTGATTCTGACAGTTTTTTTTCTTAAGTTGTGGGGGGTTTTAATGTTTATTTATTTTGAGAGAGAGAGTGAGAGAGCACATGCACATGCTGGGGAGGGGAAGGGAGGGAGGGAGGGAGAGAGAGAGAGAGACAGAGAGAGAGAGAGAACGAACCCAAGCAGGCTCGGCACTGCCAGCACAGAGCGCAATGTGGGGCTCAAACTCACAAATTGCGAGATCATGACCTGAGCCAAAACCAAGAGTCAGATGCTTAACTGACTGAGCCACCAAGGCACCCCAATTCTGACAGTTTTTACCAGGATTTTTGGTACTTCCAGGGAAGAATTTTCCCTGGTCTACTTCCTCTGCTATTTTCACTGATGCCCTTATAAGTTGGGAAATATTCTTCCCTCTTTGATTTTCTGGAAGACCTGGGTAGAATTGCCATTAACTCCTTCCTGAATGTTCGGTAGACTTAATGAAACCATCTGGGCCTGGAGTTTTCTTTATGGGAAATTTTTATTATTTTATTTTATTTTATTTTATTTTATTTTATTTTATTTTATTTTATTTTAAATATGAAATTTATTGTCAAATTGGTTTCCATACAACACCCAGTGCTCATTCCAACAGGTGCCCTCCTCAATACCCATCACCCACCCTCCCCTCCCTCCCACCCCTCATCAACCCTCAGTTCTCAGTTTTTAAGAATCTCTTATGTTTTGGCTCCCTCCCTCTCTAACCTCTTTTTTTTTTTTCCTTTCCCTCCCCATGGTCTTCTCTTAAGTTTCTCAGGATCCACATAAGAGTGAAAACATATGGTATCTGTCTTTCTCTTTATGACTCATTTCACTTAGCATAACACTCTCCAGTTCCATCCACGTTGCTACAGAGGGCCATATTTCATTCTTTCTCATTGCCATGTAGTATTCCATTGTGTATATAAACCACAATTCTTTCCATTCATCAGTTGATGGACATTTAGGCTCTTTCCATAATTTGGCTATTGTTGAGAGTGCTGCTATAAACATTGGGGTGCAAGTGCCCCTATGTATCAGCACTCCTGTATCCCTTGGATAAATTCCTAGCAGTGCTATTGCTGGGTCATAGGGTAGATCTATTTTTAATTTTTCCAGGAACCTCCACACTGTTTTCCAGAGCGGCTGCACCAGTTTGCATTCCCACCAACAGTGCAAGAGGGTTCCTGTTTCTCCACATCCTCGCCAGCATCTATAGTCTCCTGATTTGTTCATTTTAGCCACTCTGACTGGCGTGAGGTGATATCTGAGTGTGGTTTTGATTTGTATTTCCCTGATGAGGAGCAACATTGAGCATCTTTTCATGTGCCTGTTGGCCATCTGGATGTCTTCTTTAGAGAAGTGTCTATTCATGTTTTCTGCCCATTTCTTCCCTGGATTATTTGTTTTTTGGGTGTGGAATTTGGTGAGCTCTTTATAGATTTTGGATACTAGCCCTTTATCCTATGACATTTGCAAATATATTTTCCCATTCCGTTGGTTGCCTTTTAGTTTTGTTGATTGTTTCCTTGGCAGTGCAGCTTTTTATCTTCATGAGGTCCCAATAGTTCATTTTTGCTTTTACTTCAATGGGAAATTTTTTAACTACGTATTTATAGATACAGAAACCATTCAAGTCATCTGTTGTTTATGTCTTGTCTTTGAAGGAATTTGTCCATTTCATCTAAATTGTCAAATCCTTTTTCAATATTTGTTTAAAGACCTTAAACTAACTCCCCAGTGGTGACTTAATTTTTCTGTTTCTATACAGTTTATTTCCTTAATCTTCTCTTCTCTATTTTTTTACTTACTCTGGGACATTCAGTATTGCTTTACTTACTTTTAGAACAACCATCTATGACCAAATCGTTATTCAGGACCTCAGAATCCTGTTTGTAGTCAACCTCTTTAAATTCTCAGCTATTTTTCTTATTTTTCCCTTCCCCTATTTCATTATATTAATTTACTTCTAAATCTTTACTTGTGTAAATGACTTACTAATCATTATTTATACTTTGTTTAGAACTTACAAAGATTTTTCTCAAAAAAAAATCAACTTACAACTTTTATAATAGAACCCATTTATTCACTAGGAACTGGCTGTGTTCTATCAGCATAGTTTAGAGGCATTCAACATACGATAATGTATGAACTGTGGAGCTATGCAGCCTGGGCTTTGACCTTAGCTTTGCCACTTACTAGATGTGTACCCTAATTTCTCCTCTCGGTCTCTTTTCCTGCATATGAAAAGTGGGGATGATAATTCCCACTTACTTCAAATAAGAATTAAATGAATTAGGGGCTCCTGGCTGACTCAGTCTAGTGGAGCATACAACTCTTGATTACTGGGTCATGAGTTCAAGCCCCACATTAAGCATAGAGCCTCCTTAAAATTTAAAAGAATTAAATGAGTTAGAACACAGTCTAGTACATAGTAAGATCTCAACAGTTGTTAACCACTATGTATTATTATGCATCAGTGATGATTCTGTCATAAAAATGGAAACTTCATAGAGGTAGAGACCAAGGTTTCTGTTTATCAAATTTTCATTACATCCAGGACAATGCCTTGATGAGTTGTTTTGGTGGAGGGTGGGGTCTCTTTTTGAAAAAGTTTTTTGAAAATTATTTCCCAACTGTATAATGAAAAGTAATAAACAGAGCCTCATCCCATGTCTCTCTTAACTTCAGATACAGAGAACAGTCAATATACAATTTTTAGCTGCTTGGATTTTGGTATTTCTGAGTCTTCTGGGCCAGCAATTGGTGAATGGGACTCTGTGCAATAGACAGTGCTCTGTTTGGGGAAGAACAGTCTCTTTCAGTTTTATATGGAAAGCTGTCCAAATCTTTGCTTTAGAAAGATTTCACTGTGTACACTTCACTGTGTTACACTTTATGTTTAGTAATGAATGGAGCTATAAATTTGTGTGTATGACAGGTATTTGTTTGAAGAAAAATGTCATTAAGTTTCTCTGAAAGAATACCCAAGAAACTAGTAACATTGGTTGCCTATAAATTAGGAGAACAGATGGTTGATGGATAGGAACCTTTGTTAATCTTTGTTAATGTTATAGGTGAAAATGGATCTTGTTTTAATTTGCAGCTAGTAAGTAGTAGAGCCAAGATTTGAAGCCAGGTTCTTAACTGAGCTGGCACTCTTGCTACAAAACCGGAACTAATATTCTTAAATGCTACACTGTACTGCCTCAACATAGTGAATAAGATTAAACATCTTTGCATATTTTATAAGGCATTTGTACTTCTCATTTATGTGCCCTTTGTCCATATTTCTATTTTGTGTTTACTATCATTTTTTAAATGTCTTGTAACTAGCAATCATCACAGAAATTCAGCCAACAAACATTGAGATGCCAAAAATGGTGGGTGAAAAGTGTATAGAGAACATTATATTTACAGACACTTTAAGTATTCCTCCCACCCCAAAAACACTGATGAAAGTTTTTTAAAAACCCACTGATTGAATATAAAAGGGAAAAATGGAACTTTACAATAGAGAAAGAACCCTGGCAGACACCAACTCAGACATGTGATCAAGGTAACTTCACTAGTAATGAGACAAATCAAAATTGTGAACCACATGATAAGATGCAGTGAGAAAAACACAGCATCCCTTCTGTGATTTTTCTGTCAAAGTTTCAAACTTTGAATCTAACCATGAGATTCTAAAAAGTAATTGGCCTATAATCCTGAGATTCTAAAAAGTAACTGGCCTATAATCCTCAAAAATGTCAAGGCTGTGAAAGACAAGAAAGTAAATTTGAAATTATTTCAAAATAAAAAGAAAAAATTCTCATTTCATAACTGGAGACAAACTCATTTTATCAAACCAATATCAAAATCCACTAAGATAAATGTATAACTAGTTTTTAGAGGTGTGTTTATTTAAAAAGTTAATTAAGTTGATTTCTGAACTTCCTTTGTGGTCTTCAAATCCAAGTCAGTTTTAAATCCATTACATACAGTCTTTTCTCATGTTTACAGATTTCATATTTGGAATTTGACTACCCGCCAAAATTGATTTGTAATCCCCAAATCAGTACTCTGAACGCTTTTATGGTCATTCATGGATGTACACAGAGCAGCAAAAAACTTTAGTCATCAGATGTATATTTTCCCAAATGAAATCAACAAGGCACTCTGTCTTTTTGTTTCATCTCTTATACTATAAACAAGTGTCCTTTTTGGCATTTGTTTAGCATATTTTTCACATTTGGGGCATCTTGTTAGTGATTTCTGGGTTAAAATAGCCCCACATGTAGTGCTGAAGTGCTGAGTACAGTGCTCCGAAGCACTAAAAGGCTGTGATGTGCCTTTTGAAGAAGAAAAATGTATGCTAGATTTACTTTGTTAGGCGATTATGTAGAGTGCTGTTGGCCATGAGCATAGTTAATAATTAACTATTTTTAAAGATGTCTTTAAACAGGGGGGCGCCTGGGTGGCTCAGTTGGTTGAGCATCCAACTTCAGCTCAGGTCATGATCTCTTAGTTCATGGGTTCTAGCCTCACTGTGCATGCAGACCTGCTTGGGATTCTCTCTCTCCTCTCTCTCTCCTCTCTCTCTCTGCGTCTCCTCCCCCACACTTTCTCTCTCTCAAAATAAATAAACTTTAAGAAAAAAGATGTCTTTAAACAGAAACACAAATAAAACAAGATTATGTGTTGATCAGTTGGCAAAAATCTTGTGGCCAGAGGCTCACAGGAGTCTAACCCCGTATTTCCCCCAGGAACAATGGTTCAGTGTTCACTAATTCAGCATTTATAGCAACTTTGTAGAACATAACTACCATAAATAACAGATTCAACTTTACTTCTAACATAAACACCAAACTTCTACCTCAGGGAGGTTACACAGTTGCCCTTAAACTCTGTATGATCAGTATCTATTCTTCAGGTTCTTCTAAAATTTGAGAAAGAGGTAGATTATTATTTAATGAGAAGATTATTAATTGATATCTATATTGTTTGAATTTTACTCAGTAGTCAGAGCCTGGAACATATATTAAAATAGATTTCAAAATTCAATATAAATTTCAGGACACTTGGGTGGCTCAGTTGGTTGAGCGTCCAACTCTTGATTTTGGCTCAGGCTGTGATTTCATGGTTTATGGGTTTGAGCCTCACATAGGGCTCTGCACTGACATTGCAGAGGCTGCTTGGGATATTCTCTCTCTCTCTCTCTCTCTCTCTCTCTCTCCCTCTCTCTCTCTCTCTCTCAATAAATAAATAAATAAATGTAAAAAAATTTCAATATAAATTTCAGCCTTAAAAGATATAGTCTTGGATTTGTGCTGTGGCACTGAGGCAGGCAGCTTAGAAGACCCAAGGGAACAGGAAAGATGGTGTCAGGGGTGGGCCGTGGTGCAGGTATTCATTTAGCCTATCCCCAGAATAAACATTATCAAATTTCCTACAGGTTTGGATCTGTTTGTCAAGAACAGAGATTATTAGGAAAACACAAAAAATGTTGCCAAGATTGCTAACAAGGATTTTAGCTTAAAATAGGTTTATGAGATAAAATGCTCAGATTAAGCATTGCATGGAATATATACTAAAAATTATTTGTCAGTTATCTGAAATTAAAATTAAGTAGTATATTGTTATTTGCTAAATCTGACAACCATTACCTTAATTTTTTTGAATGTGTTTTAAAGGCACAATAACTATGAATATCAGCAGGTGAAAAACTTTCAAGCTTAATAACAACAAGTCCAAAAACAAGTCTGAAAGGATTCTGGATGGACAGTTTGTCAAATACACAAAATCTGTTTTTTACTTAAAAAAAAATTATTTTAATGTTTATTTTTGAGAGAGAGAGAGAGAGACAGCATGGACAGAGAGAGAGAGAGAGAGGGAGACACAGAATCTGAAGCAGGCTCCAGGCTCTGAGCTGTCAGCATAGAGCCCGACATGGGGCCTGAACTCACAGACCACGAGGTCATGACCTGAGTTGAAGTCGAGCCCTTAATTAACCAACTGAGCCACCCAGGCATCCCAGAATCTGTTTTTTAAAAGGAAGTTCAAACCAACTTTCCCCAAAAGGGAGACTATTGTTCACTACTGATTTGGGTGAATACTACAGAATAAGACTGCTTTAGATACTACTGTTGAAACTAGTTTAAAGAATAAGAAAATGCCAACCCTTTAAATTTCATAGTTAGAATGTACTTTACTAATAGTAAAAAAGCTCACCTAGAGATTGAAGATAGCCTCGTGCCAAAATTCCATCAAATTCAAAGCTCATTTTTGAAGTGAGATTAATGGTTATTGATCGAAATAACAGTCCTGTGAATGAATAATGACATAAACCTGTGACCTTGGCGAACCATGTAACTTTTTACAACTGTTTACGTTTATGGGTAATTCTTTAGGAGTTTAAGTTAAACCCTGCTTGCTTAGCTGTTCCTCATCTTTTGAGAAATGTGACCCTTTACAAATCTCTGAAGTCTAAAATATTTTATGATAGCTGTGTAAAATATTGGTTAAAGAACATTCTTTTATCTCATGTCACTCAAAATCTCAATACTTAATTTTCTTTAAAGATCTACTGTTTGACATTTACTTTATTACAGGCAGTGAGGTCACTCAAGGAGACAATCGAAGACTGTTGGGACCAGGATGCAGAAGCTAGGCTTACTGCACAGTGTGCTGAGGAGAGGATGGCTGAACTTATGATGATTTGGGAAAGAAACAAATCTGTGAGCCCAACAGTCAATCCCATGTCTACTGCTATGCAAAATGAACGGTAAGACGTTAGAGAGCTTTGGCATTCATCAGTCAATATTGAAAATTGAGACTAAACAGAGAATAGGAAAAAAAATGCTATTAAACCAGTCTAATAAGGCAATGATTAACTCATATACTTTAACATTATAATTTTTCTTTCAATGCCTGTTTTTTCACAGAGATTTTTGCTTGGTAGAAGTACAAGATGGAATCTATGTTTTTCTGTATCTCAAAATATAGTAAAAGAGACTAGTCCTTACTAACACTCCTACTTCCCTAAAATATAAAGGCAAAACATTTTCATAGTTCCAAAAGTTTATAAGCACTTCTACATAAATTATCTATCGTTGGTTGTTATTATCCCTCTCTCTCTTGCTTTTTAAAATTTTTTTAATTTTTAATTTTTTTTTTTTAAGAGAGAATAAAACTATGAACTCACCTGTGTATCTAACCACTGTTTCACTGGAGACTAAGATTCCCAGCCTTCCTATCCAATGCTCTTTTGTATAGAATATACTTTTATTACTTTTACATGAAAGCAATTCATAAGGTCTTTCTATCCCATCATGAATATTACTTTATGAGACATTTCTCTGTTAGAACTATGATTTTTGGTTCTAAATAAATGGGCTTTTAAAAAAATTTCTTTAAGAAATTGGAACTTTTTTTGTTCCATGTTTCGGGGGGGATTTTCCCACAAAGTTATCATTTTATTTAATACATGTTAAAAATTTTTCAGAAAAGCACCCAGGAAAGTGTTACCAGAGAAAACTGAGATAAAAATATACTTGATTATTGAATAATTTTTTTTTTGCTATTTTCTATTGTTCTAATTTCTAAGAGCAATTTGTATTATGAATTATAGACCCAAAATTGGGTTTATACTGCTTATGTTTAGATTGAATTAGCTTCAGCATGTGAACCCTTATTCCTTATGTATCAGCAAGTCAAGGAAGGTAAAAACTAGCAATTCTAAATACAAATTTTCTCACTCTATGCATACCTGGGGATAGTCTTCTACTTCTGTCTTCCCTGATCTCTGTATTTTCTTTATACTCTAGCATGTTACTTGTACCTCTCTCAAGAGTCAGTTGCTTTTATTTTTAAGTGCTTTTGAACTTTTCCTGAATGGTAAGAAGAAATCCTTGATGCTACTCCCCCCTCCTTGTATTGCCCATTTTTTGCCCCCCACAGTCCTTCGGTTCTATGCTTTACATGCTGTTTCTCATGTCCAGTCACTTCTAAATAGTTTCCCCTAAATCATGGTTCATCCCATAGTCATTCTACTCTAGGTTTCATTATTTTGAACCTTACCCAGACGTCCTTTCCTTGTGCAGTACAGCTGCTTTTTTATTCTTCACCTTCCTGTCATTCCCCTCATAACTTTATTAATCTTTCTTTATAGCACCTCTTTTCCTTTAGCTGCTGCTTTTCTCCTATAACATTTTGTATCTATTAATGTTGCCATTGTTTAATTAAAGCTAGTCCTGGCTTTTATTTTAAATAACCTAAATAAGTTACAGTGTAATGCTCAAAAACCATCCCTCTCAGTGGGTGTTGATGGCTGTGAAGAACTGGAGAGCAGTTCTGAATTGTTGTTCCTTTATCTGTCTCACTCTGCATTATACTCTTAGGCTGTAGGACTTTCATTGATACGGCTCAGTTTACCCCCAGGAAGATACATTCTATTGCTACACTGCCTCTTAATGGAAGCACTTTAGAACAACCTAAACGCTTATATTCTTTATACCATTTGGCCATTGGAACTTAACTGGTAATGTATTTGTTGAGTAGCCACAATGATGTATCTAGGATTGTAGGAGTACAAAAGAAATATACACCATGGTTCCTCCTCTCATTAAACTTTGTCCGGTTGTGCAAGAATACAATTCATAAAAATATATTTGGTAGTGTTACAAAACTATAGGGGACATTTTTAAATTAAGTCCTATAAATCAAAATAATGAACATCTATGAAAATCATATCTAGATCGACATAAGTTTTTCAGTAGTCTTAAATAATATAAAACTATCATTTAGCAAGTTATTAATTGATACTTGATTATGCGATCAGAATTTTAGAATAACTTCTAGAATAATATGGGTTAGGAATAAAATGAAGAGCATTTTATACTTTAAAATCAGAGGTCTTAAACTTGGAGGGTCAGTTTGTCATAAATTTACATTCTCAATGTGGCACTTTTTTTCTTTCTTTAAGCAACCTGTCACACAATAGGCGCGTGCCAAAGATTGGCCCTTATCCTGATTATTCTTCTTCCTCATACATTGAAGACTCTATCCATCATACTGACAGCATTGTGAAGAATATTTCCTCTGAGCATTCAGTGTCTAGCACACCTTTGACTATAGGGGAAAAGAACCGAAATTCAATTAACTATGAACGACAGCAAGCACAAGCTCGAATCCCCAGCCCTGAAACAAGCGTCACCAGCCTGTCCACCAATACAACAACCACAAACACCACTGGCCTCACTCCAAGCACTGGCATGACCACTATATCTGAGATGCCATACTCAGATGAAACAAATCTGCATGCCACAAATGTTTCACAACCAATTGGGCCAACCCCTGTCTGCTTACAACTGACAGAAGAAGACTTGGAGACCAACAAGCTGGACCCAAAAGAAGTTGATAAGAACCTCAAGGAAAGTTCTGATGAGAATCTCATGGAGCATTCTCTTAAACAGTTCAGTGGACCAGACCCACTGAGCAGTACTAGTTCTAGCTTGCTTTACCCACTCATAAAACTTGCAGTAGAAGTGACTGGACAGCAGGACTTCACTCAAGCTGCAAATGGCCAAGCATGTTTAATTCCTGATGTTCCACCCACTCAGATCTATCCTCTGCCCAAGCAACAGAATCTTCCTAAGAGACCTACTAGTTTGCCTTTAAACACCAAAAATTCAACCAAGGAGCCCCGGCTGAAATTTGGCAGCAAGCACAAATCAAACTTGAAACAAGTAGAAACTGGAGTTGCCAAGATGAATACAATCAATGCTGCAGAACCTCATGTGGTGACGGTCACAATGAATGGTGTGGCAGGTCGAAACCACAGTGTTAACTCCCACACTGCCGCTACCCAGTATGTTAATGGGACAGTACCAAATGGCCAGACAACCAACACAGTGGCACATAGGGGCCAAGAAATGCTGCAGAATCAATTCATTGGTGAGGATACCCGGCTGAATATTAATTCCAGTCCTGATGAGCATGAACCTTTGCTGAGACGAGAGCAACAGGCTGGCCATGATGAAGGTGTTCTGGATCGTCTTGTGGACAGGAGGGAACGGCCACTGGAAGGTGGCCGAACTAATTCCAATAACAACAACAGTAATCCATGTTCAGAGCAAGATGATCTTACGCAGGGTGTTTCAAGCACTGTAGCAGATCCTGGACCATCAAAGCCCAGAAAAGCACAGAGGCCTAATTCTCTGGATCTTTCAGCCACAAACGTTCTTGATGGCAGCAGTTTGCAGTGTAAGTGCAGGGATCATTTAATCTCTCCTGCTTGTCTTTTGGGACCATTTAAATAATTAATTAGATAAAATCAAAATGTGTTTCAACTAGCAATTACTTATTTTTACCACTTTTGGAAATAAAATAAACTACTTGGTTGAACCTCAAAAGTGATCAGACTATTGTAAAGAAAAAAAGTAGTTTTTTGTTGCTGATAATGAGTCAATGTCACAATAGTCAGAATAATTAATTACCAACTTAATACATACCTTATATAGCTCCTGGTTTATAATGCAGTTTACATACTTGTTGTGAATGGTTGAGATTAAGTAAATACAAGTTTAGAAGCTTCAGGTAACAGGCACCTGGGTGGCTCAGTCAGTTAAATGTCTGACTTCAGCTCAGGTCATAATCTCACAGTTTGTGAGTTTGAGCCCTGCATCAGGCTGTCTGCTGTCAGCACAGAGCCCGCTTCAGATCCTTTGTCTCCCTCTCTCTCTTCCCCTCCCCTGCTTATGCTCTGTTTCTCTCTCTCTCTCTCTCAAAAATAAATAAACATTAAAAAAAAAAAAAAAAAGCTCCAGGTAGAATGATGCCAGTAGAACTTTTGAAAGTTTGTTGAGTATATTAACATCTGTTTTAGACACATGTAGATTTTATCAGACTAACCTTAATAAATCTGAGAAGTCCAGAGAAAATTCAGAAAAAGTCACTATAAAAAAAAACTTGTTCTTGTTTTTTGTTTTTTTAGTGTCATCTTTTTCAAGAGTTACATGTTGAGCCTCCTACATGCCTATAGCATTGTGTCGTTGGGTCCCCTAGAAATCTAAACAAATAACTTGATACTTGGTTTCTGGCTATAAAGAGGTTATAACACAAGACAGGAGAGCTCACCAAAATCTTTAACAGTCATCATTATACAAAACAATTTATGTTTTAGACTGACAGCACTTTATGAAAAAACTCAAAGTCATATTATATGGTTGTTGCCAAGGACTACAAAATGGGCTGAAGGGATTTAGGTCTCAAAAATTAATCAGTAGTGGGGCACCTGGGTGGCTCCGTCGGTTAAGCGTCCGACTTCGGCTCAGGTTATGATTTCACAGTTCGTGAGTTCGAGCTCTGCATCGGGCTCTGTGCTGATAGCTTGGAGCCTGGAGCCAGCTTCACATTCTGTGACTCCCTCTCTCTCTGCCCCTCCCCCGCTTACACTCTGTCTCTGTCTCTCTCAAAAATAAATAAAACGTTAAAAAAATTAAAAAAAATTAATCAGTAGAGGGGCACCTGGCTGACTCAGTCAGTGGAACATGCAACTTGATTTTAGGGTCATGAGTTCAAGCCTCATGCTGAGCATAGAGCTTACTTAAAAAATTAATCAGTAAAGGGGTGCCTGGGTAGCTCAGTCTGTTGAGCATCCCACTTCAGCTAAGGTCATGTCTCGTGGTTCACGAGTTCAAGCCCTGCGTTGGGCTCTGTGCTGACAGCTCAGAGCCTGGAGCCTGCTTCAGATTCTGTGTCTCCCTCTGTCTCTGCCCCTCTCCCACTCATGCTCTCTCTTTCTCAAGAATAAATAATAAACATTAAAACAAAATTTAAAAAAAGATCAGTAGAATCTAGCCCTTTGCTTGAGTGGCTTGTATCATAGATCATTTGACACACCCTGTGGCAGGGCTTCATATCAATAAAATGTCTTGTCAGTGTAGGAAGGGGGAATTACTAGAAAATTTGTATTATAGTATTTGTGTCATTCTTCTGAAAATATTATATGCCAGGTGCCTTTAAAATTTGATCTTTTTTGGGGTGGCTCAGTCTGTTAAGCGTTTGACTCTTGATTTTGGCTCAGGTCATGATCTCACAGTTCATGGGTTGGAGCCCCACGTGGGGCTCTGCCCTTAGAACCTCCTTAGGATTCTGTCTCTTTCTCTCTCTGCCCATTCCCCGCTCACTCACACATATTCTCTCTCTCTCTCAAAAAATTAAAAATTAAAAATAAAGTTTGATCTGCTTTGAACATTAAGTAGAGTGATTAAATGCATTTGCCAAGTTAGGATCACTACCAGTAACCAAAGGATTTGAGAATACAGCTGAGAAGTTTTCATTTTCTCCTCTGTTTTTGCTTGTCCTTATATAATAATTCAACCAGTTATAAAAACATTGGACTTGAAGAGTCTCAAAATAAGTTGGTTAAGTTTTGCCTAGAGAATAATTACCTGGCATCCTGAATTTCAAGTAATATCTATTAAAATCTCCTGTAGATATTAGTCTATTCTGTTCTTAAGTTACAACCCTAAGTTTTTATTATTTAATAGTTTCTTTATATATAGTTTATTTTTCTGTACCTTTATTTCCAGTAGGTGAATCAACACAAGATGGCAAATCAGGATCTGGTGAAAAGATCAAGAAACGTGTGAAAACTCCCTATTCTCTTAAGCGGTGGCGCCCCTCCACCTGGGTCATCTCCACTGAACCTCTGGACTGTGAGGTCAACAACAATGGCAGTGACAGGGCAGTTCATTCCAAATCCAGTACCGCAGTTTACCTTGCGGAAGGAGGCACTGCTACTACCATGGTGTCTAAAGATATAGGAATGAACTGTCTGTGAAATATTTTCAAGCCTATGGAGTGAAATTATTTTTTGCATCATTTAAATGTGCAGAAGACATTAAAACTGCTTTATCTTCCTGTCAGTATCCCCTCCCACCCCTGCAACAGGACTTGCTTTAAATAGATTTCAGCTATGCAGAAAAATTTAGCTTATGCTTCCATATTTTTTAATTTTGTTTTTTTAAGTTTTGCACTTTTGTGTAGTCTCCTTAAAGTTATATTTGTCTGTTATGACCACAGAATTATATGTGTGTGTATCAAAAGTGGTCTCAAAATATTTTTTTAAGAAAAAAAGCAAAAACAATGTATTGCTGATAATCAGTTTGGACCAGTTTCTAAAGGTCATTAAAACAGAAGCAAATTAAGACAGGTTTGACTGCAGTGGTGTCTGGTATCCATGTTTTATTTCTGGGCCCAAGCTAGTTTATATGTTGAACTGTTGTGAACATATTATCTGTTGGACTTTCTTTTCTCTTGTGTTTTATTTGAACGTGCAATAGTCTATAGTCCACAAATAAGCTTTCTTATAAGTTCTCTTCCTAACAGAGCACACATTCTTCCATGAGTACATTTTTCTGCCCCACCCCCCATACTTTTGGCAGGTCAGTTCTATGACAGTGAATTTTGCACAAGAGAAAGCAGCTACCTGATTTCTTGCTTTCTCTCTCCTAATGGAGAATGCAGAAACATTGTCTCAAAGGGCTCTAGAGAAGGAACTACCAAAACCTAATTTGAAATGCCATTTATTTTAACCTTCCAAGTCCTAAATGTTTCTTTCCAGGCATTTTAACAAACATATTTGGTTCTGGTTTTTGGAAGTTCATAAGAGAGCATAGAACAAAGTAGACAAAGTCAAATATTAGCCTTTTTTCATTTTATTTTATTTTTTGTATGTATGTTCATGTTCCATATTCATTTATTTAAGAAGCACATTTTTATCAGAAAACTTATAGAGCTATACTTATATGGAATTTTTAAGTAGGTAGATGGTTAAGACTACATAATGCTATATAGCCTTCATTCTCTGAATAGGCCATCTTTCACTCAAATAAAATTACATTTCCCATTTAAAATAACTTCAAAAATAATTTGTAGTTTTGAACTGGTAATATCTTTTTATTCCCTTCCAAAGCAAAGCCTGGTGACTTTATCTGAAAATGAGTCCTCTTCCCATGACCTAAAACACTGTGTGGAAAAATCATTCATCTGGCATGCCACATCCCTGTGGAAGGAAGGATTGCTGCCAAACCTATCATTTTTGAGCAGACTGAGGCTTACCTCTTTTTTCATAACTGTTTCTTCACTAATCCTATTTTCATAATTTCTCTTTTTGCCAGTTTTTCATATGATCTTTGATATGTGAGAAGCATTTATTATTTACATTATAATAGAATATACCTTTTAGTGATAACATGTTATATATCCTTCAAATCATATTGTCTTTTTAAAAGCTTCCTTTGCTTCTTTCATTACTGATAACTATCTCTAAACAACACCTCAGCATTTTTTTTTTTTAAATAAAGCACTTTATGTCAAATAAGGGACTTTTTTTTTAAATAAGCACAAATTATTTTCTATCAATTTGCAAACAGTGATGATCTCACTTAATTTTTCCAAATTCTCTATATAGACATTATTTAAGATCTAAGATTTCTATGGGAGTTTAAAAAGCTAAGAGGAAAACACAAATCCCCATATTCTTGCTTTTAGGTTTTTATCTCTTGAACAATATTTTCTCACTCATATTCTTCTATCTTCATTTAGCTAAAGACAACCTAAATTTCCCAATTTTCTGTCCAAAATATTTATGACTTACTCTATAAGCCACCTTTTTTTTTTTTTTTTTTTGCCATCTGCTATGATCCTGTGAGTTAGATGTTACATCACTTAACATTTATTCTATTTTTCTAGTGCCCAGGACTTCAACCTTTTATGCTTTATTGGCCCTTCTGTTGATTCAGATCTTTAACATATTTTTCAGTCTTCTGACACAGTTATTCTTCTATCTGTGAAACAAATTATATCTTTCCCACTAAATTTTCACTTAGTTCTCTTGCCTTTAAATGTCTTTGAACTGCATTTCAGAATATTATTTTCAAATATTTGTAGGATATCTTTGAGTCAAAATAAATTATATTCCTTCTCCAATTGAAAGCATTGAGGATAAATAACCATTGGAGGTCTAACATCAGTTAGACCTGATCATCTTTTCCTGACAGAAGAAGAGTTATCTTACATTCTACTTTGTGTTTAGGCTAGTTGGTTTTAATTTTTCTAGCATTTTTTTTTTGATGTTGACTAATAAAATGCTTTCAAAAATTTATATACCAAATTAGAAGAATCCTTATAAGTTTCCCATTTCATGCAAGCATATTTAAAACAAATAATTTTCTTTCCCTAGTTTTTTTAGTAGACTCTGAAAAAAATAGAAGTAGAAAGTAGATCATTTTAATAAATTTTAAATTAAATCATATATCAGACTGATTCAGAATCTGTAATCTACAAGCAGGCAAAATTACTTAAAATACTTGGTAACTTTATTCATCTAATAATAAATGTTTCTTGAAGCTAATATTTAACTGCTATCACAAAATTTTGCATGTAGAAAAGCATTTGGGTGCTTTTGAATAAAATATTGAATGAAATAATGAAATAAAATAGTTAATGAATAAATATTAAAATTCATTTTGCTGGTTTTACAACCTCAAAAGCATCATAATTGATAACCAAAGTCTAATATTAATCCCTTAACTATCCTAATTGTGTATCAGAACTAAGTCATTGAAAGAACTTGATTTGAATTGTGTTTAAACAAAAATGATCTAATTATGAATCCTAACATTGTTCCCCCTTTTTAAATTCATAATTTGGTTGGGAAGACATTATCAGTGCAAAATGTTATGTGAAGGCACAGGAATTAAATAATACAATTTATTATATACTGAATGCTGGGGTATATATACACAATCTCTTGTAATCTTCATAGCAACCATTTGAGGATTATAGTTAATATTCCCACTTTACAGGTTGAGAAAACTGAAACTAAGAGAAGCTAAGTAATTTGCCCAAGTTCCACATCCTAGTAATAGAGAGAGCTGGATTTTAACCTGGGGTTTACCTCTCCACATCTCTTTCATCCACACCACACTGCCTACACACTGTATGGAAGGATGTGTAATATACTGACATTTTGTAAGAAATTCAGTTACAACACTCCAATACAGTTGTGGCTTGTATATAAGCCAAACCAGATACCTTAATGCCTTTAGAAGTTAGGCAAACATAAAACATGTAGACATGTCTATACTGACTATTGCTTGAGAAATAATTATTAATTCAAGATAAAATTCAATCCCACATCTGCCATCATGATTCTTAAAATTGTTTCACTTTTCTTCACTCCTAATATTCTTACATTGCAGAAATAAAGGTAAAGCAAATTTTAAGGGAAAAGTGAAGGTGGCTTGTAGGAACAGAGACTTTCCCCTAAATTGATTCCATACTTGATTTGAAGGAATTAATTTAACGTGGACTTTAAGTGTTATCAATCATTTGACTCCATCTTGAAAATTTCTGCTTATAGTGAAAATTTTATTAATCCAGAAAATTAATTGAGGAGGATGTAGGAAGGATACAAGGACAATATCTTTCTTATAAAGGAGTTTCAATAACTTCCTTATATGTACACACTTATTCCAGAAAATATACATTGGTTCTGAATGTGAAAATAACTAAAGAAAGGTAAGAACACACAAGCAGTTATGTGTTTCAGTGGGAATTGTCACAAAATTTGACAAGTATTTTTATTTAAAATATTTTCAAGTTTGGTATCTAAAGCCAAATGGAATACCTGGTAGACTGCAGTTATTTACTGAATTTTACATTCTCTATAAACCTCTCTTCATACTCATTTGCTATGGAAAAATATGTCAATACATTTTTTGTTTCTTTTTTTATATTTATGGAAATGAATATTTTATTGGAGGTAGTTAGCTCCTAGAACTTGAGATTACATTGTATTTCTATACAACCTTTTATAAATTTATGTTGAACTTAACGACCAGTTATGTGCAGGTGATTGTGTAACTATTCACGGATTGCTTTCTCTGTTACTTTAACTTCCAAGCTAACTTGTTAGAATCTGTACACATGTAAGTTGATTATCTAGACCTGTTATTCCAGAAATTGTGTCACACTCCCACATACACCCCAGGAGTTTTTTTTTTCAGACCGAGATGTTTCTAAATATACCTTTTGCTGTCAGTTTGCTCTTCAGCAAATAGAATTGCATTTTAATTTGTAGATTCTGAACGATGTGAACTTTAGCCAAAACTACCTGATCTACTCTTAAATATATTCTTTGATTTAGTAAGTCTGGCAAATCACTGTTTGAGCTAGTTACACAAATGTTATCAAAGTAAGGCTTTTCTATAGCTTCTCAGATTAAACTAACATAGAAGAAAAGAGGAAATCTCAGGCTGCTCTGGTGCACCTACCCATTACTTTCGTTCAATCACCTCTTTCTGACTTACTCTGTCTCTTGGTTATCTGACTTGCAATCTTCTGTATCAGGAAAATTTTCTTCATGTCTATTCTGCTTCCCTCCTGTGTTGTTTTAAAAGCATTTCTCTTCTCCAGCAGTAAAAAAAGAGAGTGAGTTGTCATCTTCTCCACTATTGTTATTCTTCAGTATGCTTCAGGCTTCTCAACATCTAAGCCAGTTCTTCAGACAAAATTACTTTGGCTCCCTTAGTATTTTCTTCTCAGCCCTATTTTCAGAACTAAACACCTAAATTTATATTTTATGCTTAAGAACACCTAAAATTATATTTTATGTTCTATTCAAATTCATTACTTCAGTTAAGTAATAGTTCAGTAGAATAGAATTAAGAATTAGGATGTACCGTTTGACAATGGATCCAACCATCAGATTGTCAGAAAATCAGTACTTAAGTTTATATTATCTAACATTTTCTATTGTGGAGTTTTACAGTTTTATATTCTCATTAGTTACAACTAAAAAGCCATGCATACAGAATTGTATGTAATTTTGCCATTAAGAATTTTAACCTATATTGCAGCAAGCTTAGCATTATGATTGAGCCACAACATTTTACATATTTCTTTGTATCAAATATTAAACACAAAATGCAAGATTAACTTTCAAAAACAAACCTTATAATAATTAGGTATTATCCATGAACATTTCTGCAGACCACTTTTGAAATACTTATTATTTTGCAACATAAACTGGACTATAACAATTTTCATTTAACTTTTAAGTGGCTGACTAAAATTGAGTGTTTGTGCATATAAAGCAAAATTTAGGATTTTATCTCATGACTGATACATTTGAAAATAATTCAGATTTTATGCTGTATATTAAAATTGTGCCCCAAATCTATCAGATCTTAAAAATTTCAATTCTGTTATTATTACTATGATGTTCATAATGCTACTACTGATTGTAGTGACATTCATTTTTAAACTTAATTTGCAACCCAGATTATAACATTTGGGTAAGAGAGAAGGAATCTTTAGACATAAATCATATCACTAGGGCGTCCAGTTCATCATTGAATTTTTAACCAAATTACTGGATTTTAAACAACTTCTTAAAAATGTTTCAAAAGGCAACATATAGATTTTTTTTCCATTTTATTTGTACTTTTAGATTTCAGAAACATCTTTATGTTTTAGACGCACACTGTAGACCTAACATTACTTAAAAACTCAGGGCCCTTTTCATCCCTTTGCACATGAAAAACTTTAATTGGTAGCAAACAAGCAATTAGTCCAGTTGAATATTTAAAGTGTTTGTTGCACACACAGTTCCTTTAATGTTTCATCTTATGATTTGACTTAATTTTAATAGACATAACATCAGATTTCATTAATCATAAAAACTTGCCCCGTTCTATAATTACTGAATAGAGGGAAATGACTCAACTAATTGGCTACATGTTGCAGCATATTTAGGCCTTAGAGTTGAAACACCATCTTAAGACCATTTCTCTTCTTTGGGCAAATGGTTATACATGATGGGACAAATCATTTAATTTTGCTTTGTTTTTTAATGGGAGAACTTAGTAAAATAGTTCCTCTGAGATAAAATTTTCTTGAGGTAATTTAACATTATAAAACTGTCTTCTAAAAGTGAAATAATGAGTTTATAGTTTTAGTAATAGTTTGGATGGTTTTAAGAAGGTAACCTATGGTAAGCTATTTATCACTTTGTCAGATCCAAATGTTTAAGCTCCAAATTGATACGCTGTATACTTAAAATCCTAGCAGTGAAGTTATTTGTAACCAGTCTCTTGTCTCAGGCTCTCCACCTTATTACCAATTCTCCTGTGTATGATAGGGAAACATATTTTTAAAGAAGCTTAATAATAAAACTAAGTTACTAAAAGATGCAATTCAAAGATAGGTTCCAGTTAAAATTGAATTGCTTGGCTTCTGTGGCTTTTCTTTTTCTCGTCACATTTATTTATTTAAAGTTTTTGTATGCCTTGTTGTCATGTTTCCATGGAAATTATATTGTATAAGTGTTTGTATAAGCTGGAATCATCCTTAATTTTCTGTTGATAATTTTTCAAATAAAGATAAGTGGATAATTGTAAAGTACACTAACTCTTAGGGTGTTGTAGTAGCTGAAACATGGAGATGTGTAGCTGCCATGCTTTTTCTGAATGGACAGGAGAAACATAAGCTACAGAGTATTCATTTCTGAGGATGCTTTTCTGGAATAAGAAAGGCTAAAAAATATTGGCAATTCCTCAGAACCCTCTTTCTTGTTAACGGGTATCTTTTGTTGGTGTGTTTTGCTCTTACATTACAGATAGAATATCATATGAATTTATGAAAAATTACTTTCAGTTATTTTGCTTTTGTAAAAGCCGTCTGAGACCTTGCTATGCTGTATAAGTTGTGTTTGATGGATCAGTGTGAGTATGAAATAAAGCAAATCACTTTTCTTTTGTATTATCTATGGATGCCACTATGAAAGCTGACATTAAGCCACTAAAGAGTTTTTTATGAATAATTGTAAGTAAATGCTTTGATATATATAAACCTAAATAAAAAGATTGTATTGCTACAGAGACATTGGAGAAGGAGATTTTAAGACAGTTCTTTAGGTTTAAAAAAGGCTTGCTGTAAAATGGTGCATTATTCCATTTATTAAAGATCATATTAATGACAACAATAATTGTATCTTTTGATTTTTATGAGGTCACCAGAAATTATGACTATTAGTGTGATATTTTAGGTGTTTTGTACCAGAGTAGTAAATGTCCTAATATGACTGTCATTACTCAGCATGATAACATAAACAATTATCTAACGTTAGAATAATAGTTGCATACTTTCTATTTGCCAGGCACTGTGGTAGTTTTTCTACATAGGTTGACAATTCTCATAGTAATCCTACAAAATACATATTGTCTCCATTTTTAAAAAGCTGTTGCTAAGAAGTTAAATATATTGTCCAAAGCCACAGAACTGGTTTGAGATTCTAATGTATTTTGCATTTTGCTTTGAAACACAGTTTTCAACCTCTGATTATGCCAAGAGAATTCAAAAATAGAAGTGAAAATGGCCCAGTGGTTAAATAGAATAGCCTGGGACATACATGAAGCAATTTGCAGTTACTGAAAACCTAGCAGGTACCAAAACATCTCTATTGGCCTAACATTGTGTTTGTGCTAAACATCATCAAATAATCTTCTCAGATCCTTGAATTTGTATAAGTCCTTGTTAAAATGCAATATGAGTTTTTGAAGGCAACACATTGTTTTTGATTCTAGGTGAATCCAGTGTTATTAGCTAAGTGTCTGGAACAGGGACAAGCATGTTTTATTTTTTTTTATTTTTTTTTTTTTTTAAATTTTTTTTTTTCAACGTTTTTTATTTATTTTTGGGACAGAGAGAAACAGAGCATGAACGGGGGAGGGGCAGAGAGAGAGGGAGACACAGAATCGGAAACAGGCTCCAGGCTCCGAGCCATCAGCCCAGAGCCCGACGCGGGGCTCGAACTCACGGACCGCGAGATCGTGACCTGGCTGAAGTCGGACGCTTAACCGACTGCGCCACCCAGGCGCCCCGGGACAAGCATGTTTTAAAAGAGTGCTAGATTTGGGCGTGTGGTTGGCTCTGTAGAGCCATGTGAGCCTTGGTCTTGGGAGGTGAGTACAAGCCCCAAATAGAGATTACTTTAAAAAAATTAAAAGATTGGGACACCTGGGTGGCACAGTCGGTAAGTGGCTGACTCTTGATTTCAGCTCAGGTCATGATCTCATGGTTTATGGGATTGAGCCCTGTGTCAGGCTCTGTGCTGACAGCATGGAGCCTGCTTGGGATTCTCTCTCTCCCTCTCTCTGACTCTCCCATGTTCATGCTGTCTCTCAAAATAAATAAATAAATAAATAAATAAATAAATAAATAAATAATAGAATTAATTAATTAATTAAAATATTACCAAAGAAATAGAACAAAAGAGTGTTGGCCCTGTCTTATGTAGATGCCAAGGGAGTTTTTGCTTCAGGAGAAGCATAGCCTACTCTAGGAGGTTCTGTTGTCACCATAAATAATATTTTAAGGATAATAGATTTGCATGCACAACCTTACAATATAATGTTGCAGGCACTGCTGCAATTCTCTACAGAACATTCAGGGTGAAAACTAAATGTCCTTAGAGAAAATATGAATACGTTGGCTTGAGAAAAATGTGTAATAATGGCCTACTGAAACTTTTAATAAGGACTTATCACAAGTAAAATTATTTTCATTTACACCTACACCTATCTGATCCATCTTCCTAGTTTACATCCTCTGCGAGTGACTAACTTAAGCTAGTGATTAATCTTTCTTTTTAATCCTAATGATGAGTCTTCCTCTTTATTCTCTAGGGTTTTTCAAATTCAATTCTATATTTGGACAGCTTTCATTTTATTGTTATAATATTCACTTTTTTGAAATTGAATCACTGTTACTAGATACAAAAAAGTATGATCTTATTCCTTCCCCCCAGGAACTTAAACCATCTTGTGGTGGAGGGAAGGCCTACACAAGAAATAGTTACATCCAAAGAAGATGACATGTAAGTCACCAAATTAGTGGTAAACTGTATGCTCAATATGTGTTTGAAGAGCCAAAGAAGACTTTTGTGAGGAAATGATTGCTAAGCAAGGTCTTAAAAGGATGGGTGGGATTTCAATAGGAAGAATAAAGGCAGAGTATTTGAAGTGACCAGAGATAAGGGAGAATAAGGACTGGAGATTGGGCAGAAGTAGTTCCAAACATCTTTTAAAAGCCAGACCCAGGGGCGCCTGGGTGGCTCAGTCGGTTAAGCGGCCGACTTCAGCTCAGGTCACGATCTCGCGGTCCGTGAGTTCGAGCCCCGTGTCCGGCTCTGGGCTGATGGCTCAGAGCCTGGAGCCTGCTTCTGATTCTGCGTCTCCCTCTCTCTCTGCCCCTCCCCCGTTCATGCTCTGTCTCTCTCTGTCTCAAAAATAAATAAAACGTTAAAAAAATAAATAAATAAATTTAAAAAATTAAAAAAATAAAAAAATAAAAGCCAGACCCAGATGTCTAGACTTGCTGTCATAGACAATAAGGAGATCAGATTTTCTTAGTAAGGAAGGACCTTGACAGTAATTCGAAGAAGTTTGGACTGACAGGTATGCAGGATAGATTGGAAAGGAAAGTGATTGGACTGAAGGCATGAGAGAAACTGCAAAAAAAATGCAGTTTCCATTGTGACCAGAAAATTCCTTTTTCAGAAGGGCATCAAAATATGTTTTTGTTTTTTGTTTTTTATTTTTTTATGTTTATTTATTTTTGAGAGAGACAGCATGAGTGGGGGAGGGGCAGAGAGAAAGGAAGACACAGGCTCCAGTCTCTGAGCTGTCATCACAGAGCCCCATGCAGGGCTCGAACTCACAAACCGTGAGATCATGACCTGAGCTGAAGTGAGATGCTTAACTGACCAAGCCACCCAGGTGCCCCAAAATACGTTTTGAACACCTAATGTGTAATTGTAACAAGTACCATAGTAGAAAATAAAAAACACAGCCCCACCTTCAAGTTGCTCATAGATGATTTGGAGAAAATTATAGTACAGTTTATAAGTGTTATGGCAGAGTGAAAGTCCAGTGTATTACAGAAGTGCATGGCAAAGATACCTAATCCACTTTAATTGAGTCAGAGATAATTTCTCCTTTTGAGAGAACTTTCTTCATTATCTTAAAATATGAGTAGGTATTAGGCCCTGTAGAGGCCTGAGAGGTTGCTTTTCCAAGGGGATGGGAGGATATCAGATTGGAGTAGAGTTTGGGATACTACAAGAAAGTATGAAGAGAAATGGCCCAGAAGAACCCAGATGATCCAGATGGGATTATATCACAGACAGGTTAGCATGCTATGCTAAGAGTCTGGACCTATCCTAGAAATCATTGGAAGAGTTTAAACAGAGGAGGTTCAAATTAGGTAACTCAGCTGATACTATAAAGAATGAATTGAAAGGAAGGGAATTGATAAACATGGAAACCAGTGTGGCACTGGCAAGAGATCATGAGAGCCTAATCCAAAATTGAGCGATGAAGGGGAAAAGGAAGCAGATTCAGTCAGGATTAAAGATAGGCAGTGGGACCTAGTGAACCACTAGGATGAGCACTGTAGAGATGAAGATTGTAACTTCAAGGTTCTAATATGGCAAAGACTGAGAGAAATTAAAAATCTCAGAGAATGTACAACTAACTGCCTTTATAGATTTTTTAAACAGAACAGCTTTGACACCGTATATTCAAATTTTTGGTTCCAAAAATATATGCAGACACCTTTCACCTATTACCTGTAGAAATGCTTCAAGAGCAGAGCCTTCCCTAGGTAAGTCACACGGAAGTTCAATTTTATCTTTTTGAGTGAGTGCCTTGTTGGACCAACTTGTTGCACATAGTATTGTACTAGGGCACTGGGGGTAGCCCTCCTGATAAAAATGAGTATCAAAAGCAGCTGTAAAAGGAGCAACAGCAGGAGTGCCTGGGTGGTTCAGTTGGTTAAGTGTCCAACTCTTGATTTTGGCTCAGGTCATGAGCTCAAGGTTTGTGGGATCAAGCCCCACATCAGGCTCTGTTGTCTCCCTCTCTCTCTGTCCCTTTCCTGCTCTCACTCATACTCTCTCTCTCTTAAAATAAGTAAATAAATTTAAAATAAATGAATAAATTAAAAAATTTTTAAAGGAGAAACAGCAACTGAAAGATATCCTAAGATGGTAGATGGTGGAAAGATAACATAGAAGTTGTATTGATGGTAGATGTGTGTCCTTCTCTTGCCCAGTGTTTCCTTCTCCCATCAAGTCCTCAACCTACTTAACTTCTCAACCCTAGAGCCATGTTTCTCTCTATATATAGTTAAAAAGGAAGATGGAAAAACACAGAAACTATTTCCTATTCAAGGAAGTAAGTATCCCAAACGTGTGGTTTGTTTTTAATTGGATAAATGGAACAGATAAAAGGGGAGTTTTCTTTTGCTTAACAACCTTTCCATAGATTGAACCAATCCATAATTTATGTAAGACATCATGGAAAATATACCTCAATTCCTAAGAAAAATATATTCAAGAAAACAAATTATTTTCTTTAAACTTAAAAAAAATTTTTTTAATGTTTATTTTTGAGGGAGAGTGACAAAGCATGAGCAGGGGAGGGACAGAGAGAGAGGGAGACACAGAATCTGAAGCAGGTTCCAGGCTTTAAACTATCAACACATAGCCTAGTGTGGGGCTTGAACTCATGAACTGTGAGGTCGTGACCTGAGCCAGTTGGACACTCAACCAACTAAGCCACCCAGGTGCCCCAACAAATTATTCTCTTTAGATGTCATGTAGAACTTCAGAACTACTTGTTTGTTTTTTTTTTTTTTTTAATGTTTATTTAATTTTGAGAGAGAGACAGACAGAGCACGTGCAGGGGAGGGGTAGAGAGAGACAGAGACACAGAATCCAAAGCAGGCTCCAGGCTCTGAGCTGTCAGCACAGAGCCTGATGCAGGGCTTGAACCCACAAACCACGAGATCATGACCTGAGGTGAAGTTGGACACTTAACCAACTGAGCTACCCAGGTGCCCCTTGGGTTTTTTAAAATAAAAATTTAGTTTTTAAAGTACAAGAAAATAAGTTTGTTAAACTTGTTTATCCATGACACTAGTGATGCCCTTTAGGAGTCATATATTCTCACATATATAAAAGTAAACATTTTCAGTAAAATTTTAAAGTAAAAACTCTTATATGTATCTCCTTAACTCCCACAGCCCTTTTTTAAATGACATTCAGAACCCCACTGTGAGCTGTTGCAATAGGCATTCAGTCTTTGTTTTTTTGTTTCTCCCTACTATAAAGCAATTTTATACTCTTTTGCCAGTCATCTTGTCAATATTCTTACCAAATTACCAATAAACTTGAAATTCCAAGTTGCAGCAATTTACTTTTTTTTATCTTCCACCACTCTACTAAATAGTTTCTAGTTACTTCTTTACTTTATCTCCTCACTAGATTGTCAGCCTTTTGCATCATGAAGGAAGTCTTAATTTTTTTCTGTCCCGCAAGTACTGATTTTAATTGATTAATATGCTGATACCAAAATAGCTTTGTTTTGTAATTTTTAAGAAGAATTTCATTTAACTTCTGCTAATCAGGTTTCTTTTTCTTTCTCTTTTTAAATTTATTTTCAAGTTAGTTAAGATACAATGTAGCCCTGGTTTCAGAAGTAGAACCCAGTGATTTGATGGGCATTGAGGAGGGCACTTGTTGGGATGAGTACTGGGTATTGTATGTAAGCAAATAATCATGGGAATCTACCCTGAAACCAAGAGCACACTGTATACACTGTATGTTAGCTAACTTGACAATAAATTATATTTAGAAAACAACAACAACAACAACAACCAGTGATTCATCTCTTACATATGACACCCAGTGCTCATCCTGAAAAGTGCTCTCCTTAATGCCTGTCACCCACTTAACTTCCCACCCACCTCCCCCCTCCATCAACCCTCAGTTTGTTCTCTGTATTTAAGAGTCTCTTACGGTTTGCCTCCCTCTGTGTTTTTATCTTATTCTTCCTTCCCTTTCCCCACATTCATCTGTTGAGTTTCTCAAATTCCACATTTGAGTGAAATCATATGATACCTGTCTTTCTTTGACTGACCTATTTCACTTAGCATAATAAATACCCTCCAGTTCCATCCACATTGTTGCGAGTAGCAAGATTTCATTTTTTCATCACTTAGTAGTATTCCATTGCATATATAAACCACATCTTCTTAATCCATTCATCTGTTGATGGACATTTGGGGTCTTTCCATAATTTGGCTACTGTCAATAGCGCTGCTATAAACATTGGGGTGTATGTGCCCCTTCAAATGAGCATTTTTGTATTCTTTGGATAAATTACTAGTAGTGCAATTGCAGGGTCATAGGGTAGTTCTGTTTTTAATTTTTTGAGGAACTTCCATACTGTTTCCCAGAGTGGCTGTACCAGTTTGCATTCCCACCAACAGTGCAAACGTGTTCCCCTTTCTCTGCATCCTCACTGATTTGTTGTTTCTTGAGTTGTTAATTTTAGCCATTCTGACTGGTGTGAAGTGGTATTTCATTGTGGTTTTGATTTGTATTTCCCTGATGATGAGTGGTTAATCGGACTTCTTAATCTGAGCTCTCTATGTGCTTGAAAGTTACTTAACTGCAAGTCATTCAGTGAAGTTATTCTGTCAGATTTGTGGCATATCTTTAGGGTTAAAACTGAACAAGATGATAAGCACTGATAGAATGTGTGGGTGTGATATATATCTGGAGAGAGAGAGGATTTTAAAATTTAAATTTTAAATAAACAAGTTCCAATATTTTCCATAAACCACTTTCAGTAAATATGGTTTTAGAAAAAGTGAGTTAGAGTAAGTGGGTTTGGAAAACAGGCCCTTTGGTTAAATGCTTTTATCTTTTTTTTTTTTTACTACAGTGTTGTTGTTGTTTTTTTTTTTTTTTACTCCTTACTTTTTCAGTTATGTTAATAAAACAGTAAAATCACTATTCCTCAGGTACCAAAGCAACAAGACCGTGTACCACTTTGACCACCAGGCGGCTCCCTTGTTTCATGTTCTAAGAACTGGAGCTCTCCATTCTTTTCAATGTCTAGTTGTGTTTTGTTAAATTTGGTAACAATGTTTTCTTACTGAGTTTGAATAATGAACGAACAGGCCCCATAAACACTATTTAAATTAGAAGAGTCCAATGCTTTGCATTGGCAGAGAAGGTTGGGGCTACGAGGCAAAAGTCTGCAGGTTACCCCTTCTCTCAAGAACAACACAAATACCAAAGCCAGAACTTAACAAACAAGACCTTGTTATGACTTCACTTTAGTGCTGCAATGAAACATAATTTACAATTCCTGCGACACCGGCAGAGGTGTCTAATCCAGAGTTGTTGGAACATTTTCATGGAATACTAGCATTTGCCAGGATCCTATCAAAGTTTAGCAGAGTTCTATGAAGGAAGGCATTTTGTAAGCAAAGTTAGGTTTTAGATTTTTTTAAAAAATTTAACATTTATTTATTTTTGAGAGACAGAGCATGAGTAGGGGAGGGGCAGAGAGAGAGAGAAAAACAGAATCTAAAGCGGGCTCCAGGCTCTGAGCTGTCAGCACAGAGCCCGACATGGGCCTTGAACTGTGAGATCATGACCTGAGTCAAGGTCAGACACATAACCGACTGAGCCAACCAGGCACCCCTAGGTTCTAGATTTTTTAAAAACCATTATTGACTTTGGCTTTCTCGATAATTCATTTTTTGAGAAAACAATTTCTGATTATTTTCTCCCCTTATTTTTCTCTTTGCTGAGTATTTTCTACCTTAAAATTGCATTTAAATAATATTCAGAATTGTTGAACAGCCTTCAGAATTACCCTGTATAAACTCAGGCAACAACAGATGTTGGTGAGGATGTGGAGAAAGAGGATCTCTATTGCACTGTTGGTGGAAATGCAAACTGGTGCAGCCACTCTGGAAAACAGTATGGAGGTTCCTCAAAAAATTAAAAATAGAACTATCCTATGACCCAGCAATTGCACTACTAGGTATTTATCCAAGGGATACAGGTGTGCTGTTTCAAAGGGGCACATGCACCTCAATGTTTATAGCAGCGCTATAGACAATAGCCAAAGTATGGAAAGAGCCCAAATGTCTATTGACAAATGAAAGGATAAAGATGTGGTATATACATACAATGGACTATTACTTGGCAATAAAAAAGAATGAAATTTTGCCATTTGCAACTACGTGGATAGAATTGGAGGGTATTTGTGCTAAGCTAAATTAGTCAGAAAAAGATTAATATCATATGACTTTACTCATATGAGGACTTTAAGATACAAAACAGATGAACATAGGGAAGGGAAGCAAAGATAATATAAAAACAGGGACCAGAAGAAAATATTAGAGACTCTTAAATATAGAGAACAAACAGAGGGTTGCTGGAGGGGTTGTGGGAGGGGGATGGGCTAAATGGGTAAGGGGCTTTAAGGAATCTACTCCTGAAATCATTGTTGTACTATATGCTAACTTGGATGTAAATTTAAAAATTAATTAATTAATTAATTTTAAAAAATAATAAAAGAATTACTGTATATTATCATAAAAAGGAAAAACGTATCCATTTTTTCTATTGTTATAAAATTTTTGTGTCTTTAAGTTTCCATCAAGAAGCCTTCAGATGTATAAGGGTGCCTAGCCAGAAGAGCATGTGATTATTTTTAAGTTTGTTGTGTTCTTTTTTTAAATATTTATTTATTTTAGAGAGCTCACAAGTGAGGGAGGGTCAGAGAGAGGGGGATAGAGGATCCAAAGCTGGCTCTGTGCTGACAGGCTGACAGCAGCGAGCCCAGTGTGGAGCTTGAACTCACAAACTGCAAGATCATGACCTGAGAGGAAGTCAGACACTCAACCAGCTGAGCCACCCAGGTGCCTAGGAGCATGTGACTCTTGATCTAGGGATCGAGAGTTCAAGCCCCATGTTGGGTGTAGAGCTTACATTACCAAAAAAATAAAGAGAAGAAAAATAGAAGACTTCTGATTTATAAGCTGACAGGAAGTTCCCCAATTATAATGTTTATTTATTTTTCAGAGAAAGAGACAGGCACGAGTGGGGGAGGGGCAGAGAGAGAGGGAGACACAGAATCCGAAGCAGGCTCCAGGCTCTGAGCTGTCAGCACAGAGCCTGAGATGGGGCCTGAACCCATAATCCGTGAGATCATAACCTGAGCTGAAGTTGGACGCCCAACCGACTGAGCCACCCAGGCACCCCGGAAGTTCCCCAATTATAAGAACTTATTTGGAGGAGGGTCTGGGTGGCTCAGTTGGTTGAGCTTTGAACACTTGATCTCAGCTCAGATCTTCATCTCAGGGTCATGAGTTCAATCCGCACACTGGGCCCCTCATTGGGCATGAAGCCTACTTAAAAAAAAAAAAAAAGAACATATTTGGAATTTTAGGTGGTAACTTCAGCTACTGATATCTCCTTTACTAAAGATGAAAATATAATAGTGAGGGATGAATGAGACATTGCTACATCTAGCCTAATAAACCAAAATATCCCAAATGATGAGGGGAATGTTGAGCAATCATAGATCATAATCTGACTTGAATATGATTTCAGATTACCTATTTCAGGAATGCTAGATAATTTTCAATATTATTTTATTACCTAAATCAGAGCTATTATTTTCTCATGTTCTCAAAAGAGAAATCATTTCCCTCCATCTTCCAAACATCTGTCCTTTTAAATTTGAAGGCTGTTTCTACTATATCACATTGATTCAAGTCTTCCATGTGTTTCAAACAGGACCTCTTTCAACCTGAAAATTCTTAGCAACACAAAGCTGATTTGAAGAATTAAAAAATCAGAAGTACAATTCCTTTAAATCATAGATTTACTAAAATTCTAGAAATAACCTGTCCTAAAGTAGATAGACTCTCACCAAATTATGTTCTATCTAGATATTACTCTTAACTAGTTTAGATTTTCTGTATTATTTACATATTTAACATGTAAGAGGAGAATACTTTAATACCTATTCTCCGGGAAAGGAGTAAAATCATAATGAGCCTGGAGCTGAACTTAGCCTGTCAGCTGTGTTTTGTTTGGCCTGTATAATATTTTTTTTTTAATATTTATTTATTTTTTTGAGACAGAGTGTGTGTGGGGAAGAGTAGAGAGAGAGGGAGACTGAGGATTCAAAGCAGGATCTGTGCTAACAGCAGCAAGTCCAACGTGGGGCTCAAACTCACAAACCGTGAGATCGTGACCTGAGCCGAAGTCGAGTCAGATGCTTAACAGACTGAGCCACCCAGGTGCCCCTGGCCTGTATAATATTTAAAATTTGATTTTATTTGAATGCCTTTGAGGTGGGACCTGGACTCTTCCAAAACCCAGCAATTCCTAATCTTTGTAAACTTTTGGTTTGTGCCCCCTGTTCCAGGAATTTCCATCTCAGGTGTTACATAGATATAAGAGCCTAGAGGAAATGCTTGCCATATGGGAATAAACTCAAAAGGAGAGGCAGCCCTGGCTAAAACTGAAGGAAGGCTGCTTGTTTGCTCTCTCCACTGGTGAGCACTTTTCTTCTTCCATAAGAAGTCAACACTTACGTCTTCATCCATTCTCCATCTCACTTTGAAACCTGCATATAAATATTCATGGGATAAATGACTAAATTTTTTTTAAGTTTATTTATTTATTTTGAAGGGAGAGAAGGTTTGAGAGAGGGAGAGAGAGAATCCCAAGGAGGTTCTGCAGAGCCCTACATGGGGCTAGATCCCACAACCATGAGATGGTGACCTGAGCCGAAATCAAGAGTGAGACACTCAACCAAGTGAGCCACCCAGGCGCCCCACGACACAATTTTTTTTAGGCTGTGTTATTATGTCTCAATATGGCTTTCTTTAAACCAAAACCAAACTTTTACTATATAAGCATCACCATGCCAAATGGAGTAATCAGCAATCACCCCAGACTTGAACACTACTTGGTTATTTTTACAGAGGCTTCTCTTTCTTAATTCTTTCTTTTTTAACTTGGTGGGAGAGATGATCAGCAAAAGTAGAAAAGGAAGGCTACTTTTGAGAAAGGAAAAGGAGACAGAAAGAGTTTCAATTCCTCCTTTTAGAATGGTAAAACCAGAGAGAAGAGGCATCCAGATATCATTTGTTGGTCAAGCCTCTTGCTTCGTGGCAAATGGAACCAAAGATGTATGGAACTGTGTGCTTCAGGCCTTCTCAGAAACTCACCTCAGTGTCCTTTACCATCTCACCTAAAATCTTTTTGGTGGTAATTCTGGGTTATTTATTTTTTTAGTCGCTCATGTCAAAAGAAGCACTTGGTGATATGCTTTTAAATAGATAAATCTCAAAGTTAATGTAAAATCTCCCCTATAACTTTTCTTCTCTAAACTATAAAATCTCCTTCACCTTCCTGTTAGCCTTTTTCTCAAATGTCTTATTTTGAAATGCTCTCCTCATTTATTGCTAATCTTTTTCTGTTTTGTGTCCATCTAAATTGTGGGGGCCCAAATCAGACCTTTAGTACCTTCAACTTTAGTGTACAATGAATAACTTACAATTTCATTTTGGGGAAGATTAGTAATGCTACTAACCCTGCAAAACTGGCCTTTCTAGAACAAAACAAGCCAGATTCGAAAGGTGTATGTTTTAATATACAGCATACAGATGTACCTCTCTTTAACCAAATCTGCTACCTGAAAACCTGGCTTTAGAGATTATAAAGTGATTCTTTAATTAAAAGGATTTACCATCAAAACCATAATGAGATACCACCTTACACCTGTCAGAATGGCTAACATTAACAACTCAGGCAACAATAGATGTTGGTGAGGATGCAGAGAAAGAGGATCTCTTTTGCATTGTTGGTGGGAATGCAAGCTGGGGCAGCTACTCTGGAAAACAGTATGGAGGTTCCTTAAAAAACTAAAAATAGAACTACCCTACCACCCAGCAATTACACTACTAGAGATTTATCCACGGGATACAGGTGTGCTGTTTTGAAGGACACATGCACCCCCATGTTTATAGCAGCACTATCAACAATAGCCAAAGTATGGAAAGAGCCCAAATGTCCATCGATGGATGAATGGATAAAGAAGATGTGATGTATATATACAATGGGGTATTACTCGGCAATCAAAAAGAATGAAATCTTGCCATTTGCAACTATGTGGATGGAACTTGAGGGTATTATGCTAAGTGAAATTAGAGAAAGACAAAAATCATATGACTTCACTCATATGAGGACTTTGAGAGACAAAACAAATGAACATAAGGGAAGGGAAACAAAAATAATATAAAAACAGGGAGGGGGCAAAACAGAAGAGACTCATAAATATGGAGAACAAACTGAGGTTACTGGAGGGGTTGTGGGAGGGGAGATGGGCTAAATGGGTAAGGGGCACTAAGGAATCTACTCCTGAAATCATTGTTGCACTATATGCTAACTAATTTGGATGTAAATTTTAAAAAATAAAAAATTAAATTAAAAAAAACCCAGTCATTTCTCCTTTCACCATACTGACTCAATGATATTCTTGAGTTCACTTCTCTCCAACAATACTTGAGTAAATTCTCATTAACACAAACCAGTGTTTTTTGAAGTGCAGGTAGCAGTCAGTCTATTAGGGAGCTGCAAAATCAACTTAGTGTTGTTGTTGTTGTTGTTGTTGTTGTTGTTGTTTTTGATTAAAGGAGTAGAGTAATATAGAGAATAAAATAAAATAGAAAATATCTGAATGCATCACATAGTAAGGATGTATTTTAATTTGTAAAACTTTCATTTGCATTTTATATATGAATTATGACATGTGTTTATGCATGTAGTGAGTTGGGATGTACAATGTAATTTTCACTGTGGACATATCTCAAAAATGTTGAAAGCCTCTAAATGTATCTAGCTTCGTGGTGGTTTGTTTACAAATTATTCAGTGATGGTGATAAACCTCTGGCCAATGAAATGTTAAGGGAAGTCTGGTGGGAAAGGCTGGGGTACAGGTGTGGGGTATGGGAAAAGATTCTTCACTCAAATCATGGTGCATGGTATAGCTACTGTCTTTTCTTTTGTTGGATATGGTTGTATCTGTAGGTGCTTTCTAGAACTGAGGTACCATCTTGGAACCACAAAGAGAGTTCATATGAGATCATGTTGAATAGAGCAAAGTGGAGGGAAGATGGAGGAAATCTAGGTCTTAGGGATTATTGTTAAAATGTGATATTAAATACTTCTGGAACTATTCCAGCTCTGGACTTGTTACATGAGATAATAAATCCCCTACTGTTTAAAAAAAAATAAAAAAATAAAATGATTTACCAATACTTTTCTTAAAAATAAGCTGTCCTCTGGTACAGTCATTTTATTCTTTTTTTTTAAATTTTTTTTAACGTTTTTATTTTTATTTATTTTTGAGACAGAGAGAGACAGAGCGTGAACAGGGGAGGGGCAGAGAGAGAGGGAGACACAGAATCTGACACAGGCTCCAGGCTCTGAGCAGTCAGCACAGAGCCCGACTTGGGGCTTGAACTCACGACTGTGGGACCGTTAGATCATGACCTGAGCCGAAGTCGGACGCTTAACCGACCGAGCCACCCAGGTGCCCCACAAATAGTCATTTTACAAACACATTTATTATGCAGATTGACATGTGCTTGTATAATTTGAGAGAGTAAGAAGAAAACTGTAAATTGAAACAATATAAAAGCTGCCAACTTTATAGAAAGCAATAGTGTGTCTTTATGTCATGTTATTCTACACTGCTCTTTTTCACACCTTTCTTAGAAAGTCTCTGAGCAAAAGCAAAATTTAAAGGGCTTCATTTCTATGATCCTCCAGCTTAAGTAATTGAACTCTTCAATACAGATAGTAGTTAAACAAATGAAATTAACTCTTCAATTAAAAAAGGAGAAAGCAAACCTATATAATGATGATCTCCCTTCCTTTTTCAACTTCAAAATAATTAGATTGATTTGGACTCTGACTCTTTATTTTGTAAGATTACATTTTAACTAAAATAGACAAAGCAAGAACTTCCCTTATAATTCAAACAGTTCCTTGAATTTTTCAGATAAGCTCCACCCTTGGCAGCACTGACATCTGAAAGGTATGAGCCAACACCCAAATCCCTTTTGTACTTGGGATTAGGGAACAATATTTCCGTGTATGTGTGTGCGCGCTCGCGTGCACGGTGGGGAGAGAGAGAGGAACAGAGTCAGAGACAGGCAACAAATTAAAACTGAGAAAACAGAACCAGTTACTAGAATTCATAAAGCTCAAAACCCAGAAAACTTTTGATCCTTAGAGCAGTGGAAAATCCATTTCACTTACCTTATTACCCAGAAGTTAGATGTGGCAAAACATGGGGGACTTACAGTCCTGGAAACATAGCAGGCCACCAGGGTAAAGGAAATAAGTGGTTTGAGAGGGCTGCCCATTCTTTTCTGCTGAAAAACACCCTCTTTCCACCTTTTCCCATGGAGGTAACTATAGGAAATTCAGTGCTTCTCTCTGTACTCACCAATTCTACACCTTTGGTAAACTCAGGAGTCTGTGTTTCCAAAGTGGGTCATTTACTGCACAGAATTTATGGATTATTTTTAAATTGTTGCTTTATGACTATGGTCTAAGTCAACCCTTGACTTCATTGTCATATTTTATCCCAATATGGCTTTCTTTAAACCAAAACCAAACTTTTACTCTATAAGCATCACCATGCAAAATGGAGTAATCAACAATCACCCCAGACTTGAACACTGTTTAATTGTTTTTGAAATTTGAAATAAATGCATTTGTCTAGTCTTTCATCTTCTGTAAGGAGATACCAGCTAGAAATAAAATCATGTCTTTAGTTAGTAAGTAGGCAGGTTATTTTGGAAAGAGATTAAATCCTTACATATTAGTTACTTTTAAAACTGACTAATTCAGGGGCACCTGGGTGGTTCAGTTGTTTAAGTGTCAACTTTGGCTCAGGTCATGATCTCACGGTTCATGGGTTCAAGCCCCATGTGGGGCCCGGTGCTGACAGCTCAGAGCCTGGAGTCTGTTAAGATTCTGTGTCTCCCTCTCCCTCTACTCTTCCTCCACTCGTGCTCTGTCTGTCTCTCTCAAAAATAAATACACATTAAAAAAATAAATAAAAATAAAATAGACTATTTCATACATTCAGCAAACAGTTTTTGATCACCTACCATTATTGTCATTTCTCTTTTTTTTAAGTTTATTTATTTTGAGAGAGCATGAGCAGGATAGGGGCAGAGAGAGATGGAGAGAGAGAGAGAGAGAGAGAATCCCAAGCAGGCCCCACACTGTCAGCACAGAGCTGGACGTAGGGCTCAAATCCACAAACTGTGAGATCATGGCCTGAGCCTAAATCAAGAGTCAGATGCTTAACCGACTGAGCCACCTAGGTTCCCCCCATTATTGTCATTTCTAACATATTTTAAACCTGGATCAGATCGGTTTTTAGCACCACTCTTCTATATAACTATTTATTATTAATAAGAATCATAAAATGAAATGAATAATAAAAATGACCAGAAAAGGAACATGAGAATATCAGGGTGAAAATTTTGTTTTATTAAACATCATATATATGTAATCATGACATTAATAAATAAATAATAAAATGAATATTACAGGACAAAAAAGGAAAGAAATAATTGATAGTTTTTATTTACATTAATGTAGTTTTTGAAAAATATTAAAAAACTTATGCCTATATATTGATTTGTTCATGAATAACTATATTTTAGCTTGTTAAATAAGAACAATAATTTTAGAAGAATAAATTAAACATTTAAAGATATTATTCAAATTCAGTAAAATAGTCCAGGTATGAACTGAAATATGAACTAACCGGATAAAAAGTTTACATCCTGTAGTGTGCATTCTATTTAACTATTTTTAATTGTGACCACAAATGAAACTTGAAATGATTACATAGAATGGAGAGAATAGAAATCATCATGTATCTTAATCTCTACAATCACATACTATCATTTCTTTTGAATCTACCATTTAAATTCAAGAATATGTTGTACTACAGGAGTCTGAGATACAAACTAGTCCCCAAATAAGCTACAATTCTAAATTGTTGTGAATGTACTCTTAAAATGCCTCTGTAGAGATTAATCTGCATGTCTTGAGAGCCTGCTGCATAACTGGGAATTCTCTGAATTAACTTTTATATAAAAATAAAATGTTTTTTGAAGCATAAATAACACAGATGTGCTAATTTGAAGCTTTCATTAGTGAATCTCAGTAATAGCAACAATCAGTATAGAATTTATATCAACAAAAGAATTTGGGAGAGAGTATTCAATCACTGGCATTATTAGAATTAAATACTAATCATCATAATAAAAAGCAAACCAACTCCTAGTTTGTTTTTGTTGTTGTTTTAAAATGCATCCCCTTATTGCCTGAACCAGGAAAGCACTACCCCTACTGCTCTTCCCTTGTTACAAAGCTGCCTACCATGAGCCAGGCATGGTGTCAAGTGTTGGCATGCCATGATGGGCATAACAAATGAACTCCTGTTCTTATGGCACCTCCAAGTTAGTGGGAGATCAACAGAGAATAAGTAAACAAATAAGAATTTACAAAATTCAAAGAGCTATGAAGGAATTAATCAGATCCAGAGACAGAATTACAAGAAGTCTATTAGGCAAAGTGGTGAAAGAGGGCTAATGTTCTCTGTACTTGATGAGCAAGGGGGAGAGGAGTGCAAATTGAAACTGGCAGATAGGCAGACACCTGACCAACTTTGAAAAATTAGGCTTTTCTTCAAAGTGCAGAAAAAAATACAAGGTTCAAGCAATGGAATCACGTAAACTTATGTTTCCAAAAGATTACTCTGGCTACTGTGTGGAGAACAGATTGAAATCTGGCAAGAATAGATGCTAGAAGACCTGTTAGACTATTTCTAGTCCTTGAGAAAGATAATCGTGGCTTGACCTCAAAAGATGGCAACAGAGATGGAAAGAATATCAAGATATGTCTTTGATAAGAATGAATGATAGTGGAGAATGAACTAAGGGACGTTGTCAAGAATGATGCCCAGGTTTTTGGCTTGTATAACTAGGAAAATGCTCGTGATTTTCACTTAATGGGAAGTTTGGTAGGGGGCAGGTTTCCTAACAATGACTTGATCTAACATGCATCTTTCGGTGAGTTTTAAGTTATTTTGTTTTTAAAAGACTTTATTTTTACAGCAGTTTTAGGTTACACTAAAATTGAGTAGAAAATACAAAGAATTCCCATAGACTTCCTGTCTCTCTTCCCCCACTGCCCACTTCAACCCCAGCCTCTCCCACTGTCAACATCTCACATTGGACTGGTACATTTGTTAAAATCAATTCACCTACATTCGCACATCATTATCACCCCATATTAATACTTTGCATTAGGGTTCATCTTCTTGTACGTTCTGAGTTTTGACTAATGTGTGATGAAATGTATCCTCCATTATAGTATCAAACAGAATAATTTCACTGCCCTAAAAATCCTCTAGGTTCTGCCTATTTATCTCTCCTTCTTGCTAACCCTTGGTAACCACTGAGTTTTTGCTGTTTCTATTGTTTTACTTCCAGAATGTCATATCATGAGAATTATACAGTATATAGGCTTTTCAGATTGGTTTGTTTCACTTAGAAATACGCATTTAAGTTTTCTCTGTCTTTTCATGGTTTGATAGCTCCTTTCCTTTTAACATGGAATAATATTCCATTGTCTGGAAGTATCACAGTTTATTTATCCTTGGTTGACTTCTTGGTTGCTTCCAAGCCCTGGCAATTATGAACAAAGCTGCTATAAACATCAAGGTGCAGGTTTTTGGGTAGACATAAGTTTTCAGTTCATTTGGGTAAATATCAAGGATCACAACTGCTGAGTCATATAGTAAGAGTATATTTAGTTTGTAAGAAACTGCCAAACAGCCTTCCAAAGCAGCTGTAACATTTTACATTCCCATCAACAATGAATGTTGCTCCACATCCTTGCTAGCATTTCGTGTTGTCAGTGTTTTGGATTTTCACCATTCTACTAGGTGTCTAGTGGTATCTTGTTGTTTTAATTCAGAATTACCTAATGACATATGTTGAGCATCTTTTCATATGCTTATTTGCCATCTGTATATCTTCTCTGGTGGGATATCTGTTAAGGCCTTTTGCCCATTTTTTTTTAAATCAAGTTGTTCATTTTTTCTTTTTTTTTTCCTTTTTTTTAAAGTAGGCTGCACACGCAGTGTGGAGCCCAACATGGGCTTGAATTGACAACCCTGAGATCAAGACCTGAGCTGAAATCAAGAGTTGGACACTTAACCAACTGAGCCACCCAGGCAGCCCAAGTTGTTCATTTTCTTATTGGTGAGTTTTAAGTGGTTTTTTTTTTTTTGTATATTTATTTTTTAAAGCATTTTAAACAGTTCCTTGTATATATTTTTTTCATTTTTAAAAAATTTAATTTCACTCTAGTCAACAAAGAGTGTTATATTAGTTTCAGGTATATGATATAGTGACTCAACAATTCTATACATTAATCAGTGCTCATCATGATAAGTATACTCTTTAATCCCCTTCACCTGTTTCACCCCCTACCCCCCCGCCTCCCCTCTGTAACCATCAGTATAGTTAAGAGTCCATTTCTTGGTTTGTCTCCTTCTCTCTTTTTTTTCCCCTTTGTTAATTTGCTATGTTTCTTAAATTCCACATATGAGTGAAATCATATGTATTTGTCTTTCTTTCCCTGATTTATTTTGCTTAGCATTATATTCTCTAGCTCCATCCATTTTTAGTTTATTTTTGTTTATGGTATAAGAAAGTGGTCCACTTTCATTCTTTTGCATGTAGCTGTCCAATTTTCCCAACACCATTTGTTGAAGAGACTATCTTTTTCCCATTGGATATTCTTGCCTCCTTTGACAAAGATTAATAGACCATATAATTGTGGGTTTATTTCCAAGTGTTTTATTCTGTTGCATTGATCTATGCATCTATTTTTGTGACTCTACTATACTGCTTTGATTACTACAGCTTTGTAATACAACTTTAAGTCTGGAATTCTGATACCTCCAGTTTTGTTTTTCTTTTCCAAGATTGATTTGGCTTTTCAAGGTCTTTGGGGGTTCCATATAAATTTTAGGATTATTCGTTCTATTTCTGTGAAAAAGTCTGTTGGTACTTTGATAGGGATTCCATTAAATGTAAAAGTTGCTTTGGGTAGTATGGACATTTAACAGTATTTGATCTCCCAATCCACGAACATGGATTTATTTAATTAATTTTTAAAATTAAAGATGACACA